>NC_065923.1:25361979-25665718 GCF_024586455.1 Bactrocera neohumeralis
CAGTCGGCTAGCAAGACTATGACGTCTTTATTTTGGGATACACATGTAATAATTTATATTAGCTACCTTGAGAAAGGAAGGATCAACAACAGCGACTATTACATAGCGTTACTGAACCTTTTGAAGGACAAAATCGCCGAAAAGCGGCCAGATTTGAGGAAGAAAAAGTGATGTTTCACCAATACAATGCACCGTGGCACAAGTCAGTGAAAACGGTGGCAAAATTCATAAACTGGGCTTCGAATTGCTTCCGCCTCCACCATGTTATCTATATCAGGCCCCTTGTGACTATTTGCTGATCTCAAATCTCAAAAGAATGCTCAAGGGTAAGAAATTTTCATTGAATGAAGAGGTCATCGCCGAAACCTAAGAGGCCTATTTTGAAGCAAAACAAACAAATCGTACAACAAAAATGTCATCGAAAAGTTGGAGAGTCGCTATAATCGATGCTTTACCCTTGAAGGGAACTATGTTGGATAAAAACAAAGAATTTTGGCAAAAAATGGCTTTTACTTTGGTAGGCCGGGGGCTTTTCAATTGACTTTTTAGAAGTCAAACCATCCAGCTATCTTTGGACAAAGGAAGATGTGTATACTTGAATCTGGGCGAGGTCCTCTCCGTAAATGCCGACACGGACCGAAATCACCTGAGCAACATTTTAATTTGTTAGACGCTTCCAACATCTGCGGTGAAGCATGTTGCACGCATGTTTTCTTAAATTGAATTCTTAAGAGATATATAGACATACACAAAATCTGTCGTTAATTGTTCTTCGAGCCGGAGACGCTCTAAAAGTGATCGATGAACAGACAATTCATAACAACGACAATACATACACTCAGTTATTCACTGGCCCATCTATTCTCTAGACTTTGCGCCGCACAACAACACAGCAACACACTTTCACTTGACTCGCAGCAGAGCGAGCGCCCTCAATGATTGAGTGTCATTTTCCTTTGAACAAACCAGTGTACCAGCCAGCGGAGACACTTTTGCCCTAAACAAATGTCCTTTTGAGCTCGGCAATAACTATGAGACGCACATACATACAACCACTTACAAGTATGACAGTGTCGTGCTTGACCTGCAATACATACAAACCGGGCGATGCATTGTGCTCAAAGTGGTGGGTGGGTGAAGGGGCTGCGCGGGTCACAGCTGGTTCAATGTGAACAACGGTTGTAGAAGTAATTGATTTCGTTGCCCAATGAGTGCTTGAGCGAAAGTACAATGGTGAGCACTTGGTGAGCTGATAAGGTAAATATACCTAAGAGTATAGATATATGTATGTATAAGGGTTGGGACTTATATATAGTACTTACACCTATATACTATATATATATACAAACATACCTACATGTGTGTGTGCTGTCATTTGTATTTTTAGAGGCACTTCAAGTTGGTCGAAAGTCGGGCAAGTCGCCAATGTTTTGCCAGTACATTTACCTATACCACATACAAACCTATACACACATACATACATTGAACACACGTACATTGAAGCCGACTTGCATAGTTGATAGTTTATTGCAGGCTTTTGTTATCACAACACAGCACAGCCGAGGCTGCTGGCTTTTGTCTCAGTGTGTGTGTGTGAGCCGTTGAAAGAAGACACAATAACAAGTGCCATCGAGTCTCGAGGAGTGCATGCGCCAAGCGAACCGGTTGATTGATCTTATAGTGAATGTGAACAAACAAGGCGCTTACACATGTTCACACACACACACACACAGCGAGACACATATACATGCGAGTGCATTAAAAGCACAGAGAAATAACTCTTACTTTCACTCGAGCCCCTCATACATTGTTTTAGTGCTGGCAGAAGTTTGTTTTATAAATATGCCGCATAAATATAGCTGTGT
Source organism: Bactrocera neohumeralis (assembly GCF_024586455.1). Lineage (NCBI taxonomy): Eukaryota > Metazoa > Arthropoda > Insecta > Diptera > Tephritidae > Bactrocera > Bactrocera neohumeralis. The sequence goes on from NC_065923.1 coordinate 25,363,845, forward strand.
GTATGTGTTTGTATGCAAGTGTGCGTAATTGAACTAGATTTGCTTGCTGCGTATCAGTAGTTTTCGTACTCATCAGTATCGCCTGAATGTCGCCCCCTTACAATTACTTGCCGACCCCCATCCCGACTATGCTTCATTAAAATGTGTCAATCAAACACATACATACAAATATGCACTTATTTATCATAAGAAAGACGCACAGTGGTGTCTTCTAAGGAGAATGGACCAGAAAATGATCTTGCTTAGCGAAAACACAAGTTTTAGGGAATTTTGGGAAAAATCTGGTGTCCTTTTGAACTTATTTCTGCAAAGTTTTGAGGTTTTGGAAAAAATATTTTCCGGTGACCCCGCGCAAAAAAGATGCGCCCGCTTTGGCAGGATAACTACTTACAGGTAAACAAGAAAAAATGTTAACTTCGGTTGCACCGAAGCTAAATACCCTTCACAGGTGCATTTCTGTTAGTAACTATGTGTTCAGTTTGTATGGAAGCTATATGCTATAGTTAACCGACCTGATCAATTTCTTCGGATATTACATTGTTTCCTTAGAAAATAATATATACCAAATTTCGTGAATATATCTTGTCAAATGTGAAAGTTTTCCATACAAGCATTTGATTCCGATCGTTCAGCTTGTATGGCAGCTATATGTTATAGTGGTTCGATATCTGCCGTTCCGACAACTGAGCAGCTTTTTGAAGAGAAAATGACGTTTGCAAAATTTCAAAACGATATCTTAAGAACTGAGGGACTAGTTCGTATATATACAGACAGACAGACGGACAAACAGACGAACATGGCTAAATCGACTCAGCTCGACATACTGATCATTTATATATATACTTTATAGGGTCTCCGACGATTCCTTCTGGGTGTTACAAACTTCGTGACAAACTTAATATACCCTGTTCAGCGTATAAAAATATACGTGTTTTAGTTAAAAGCTTAACTTAGAACTTGGACGAAGGGAAAAACTGAAAATTGGATTTTGTCCAGATATTTTTACAAAAAAATGATAATTTCAATGAAAATCTTGCCAACCAACTTCAAAAACACAGTTTCGAGAAAAACGCGTTTAAAGACAGCGCACTTAGCCTAGCTAGCTTCGAGCGCACAAGTTCTCAAGGATGTATCTTCGAAACTATTACTCGGATCAAACTAAGAATTAGGGACATTAGTCTAGAGGTGCTCTAGAGTTTAATAAGGCAATAAAAAATCGATTTTTTTTAAAACCCGTAAACCCATGTAACCCCTGAAGGCATTATAAAGGCGTTGCCTTAAGCCAAGAAATATGAACTCATTATTCTGGAATCAAAATTTCGATATGATAATAATATGAAACCATTTTCTAAAGAAGTTTTCGAAATTGGAGATTCCAAATGTAGCCAGGTCCTTCTCCACCTGGTCTTTCAATTATGAGTTTCAATTATCTATCAGTTTTTTGGTCTGCTCAAAACTCGAATTTTGGTCAAAAGCGACCATTCAGCTAAATGTCATTTTTATGAACGCCACCATTTCATAAATATTTGGTTTTTTAGACCGCAGGTCATTGTACCGATAATATATTCTTTCGGTTTCAATACAGAAAAGGTCGTAGTCATTGCTGCAGTGGAGGACCTCTTTTCTTTGAGCGCTGTCCAGAGATCGCGTGTAACTTGAGAAATATGAAAATTTTTTCTTCAAACATTTTACTGTGTATTCTTAGAATATGAATAAATATAACCCAAAAAAGTACTTTCTTCCAATTCTCAAAAAACGACTTTTTATAGATGCTCACACTAGGTGTGCCCCTAAAGTTTCTTATAAATGTAACACAGAGCTTTGTCGAATGTTTCTTTCGTAAATGATTGCAATTCTCTCATTTCTAAAGTACAGTAACTTAATAAAGCAGTTCTGTTAGCCGAGAAAAAAATAAATCCGACATTAACCACAAAGACAGAACATAAAGAACTTACATAAAAGAAAAGTAGAGACTCAAAGTTTTGCACGAATACATAGAGAGCGATTTTCGAATCCTTGAAAAATTTTGGGAGAATTACAAACGCTTTTCATTAACATAAAGAGTCGAAGTATTCAAGATAAAACTGTGTTCAGAATTATTTTCTGCGGTCTTACACTCTCAAAAGAGTAGAAGTCTATATGATCAGCTGTGCTAACCAAAAAATTCTCTCACAAAAAATTTCTTTCAGCAATGCCATCTCAACTGTGTTCAATGTGTTAATAATTATCCAGTTTACAGTTTTAAATATTAAAGACCATCGAAGTGAGTAATTGCAGCACCTTAGTCGGTAAGAATTCAACGAAAATACATCCAAAATCAGATGAGCTTTCAGGTAAACCGGACGATCTGTTACTCAAACATGCTTTTAAACATCACTTTTCTGGAAAACTTCTTCTATGACAAATAAAGTCGGTGGTGTGACATTTCAGTTCGAATTTACTGGTTGTATAACTAAAAGGTGATCCATTTCGTTCCCTGCTTTTTGAAAGAAAAAACACAGACTCTTCAAATTGAAGGGGGAATGTTTATTATCATTCGAAAGAACATTCTTTGGCATTTATTGTTTGAAGAGTTTCTCTTTCAAATGTTGTCTGCGGTTACTTGTCCGATGGTTCATCCGTTGAGTCCAATTTTCGATGACTCATTCAAGCATTTCGACTGGTAACTGCCGAATGACACACGTGGTGTTTTGCTCCAAGGCCTGAATCGAAGCGGAGTTGTCAGCATAAACATTAGACTTTACATATCCCCACAGGAAAAAAGTTTAAGGGTGTGATATTACACGGTATTGATAGCCAGACCGACCAAAAACGTGAAATTATCGGCTCACTGAATTGTTTTCTCAATAAATCCATTGATTGATGCGAGGTGTGGGAAGTGGTCTTAGAACTTTTCAAAAGCCCTTAGAGCGAAGCAATATTGCATGTGAAGGTCGTGCTGCTTCACTGTATTTTATACCCCAAGTCGTTCAATACATCATGACTGACGCGTCAGTCCTGCGAACGGCGCAGTATCGACTCTCCAGGGTCTTCATGTATACTCTCAGCTACGACTGGTATATTTTCTTCACTCGGTGCTGGACGTGGTCTATGGGGTAGAATATTATCTAATAATGAATGCTGGGTCTCAAGATGAATGATGATGATGCGAATAGTACGCATAACATTTCTTATTTGTACTTTTCTCAGTTTGTCGAAGTTTCGAAGGACTCTTTCAAATATAATCTCGCATTATGTTGCATTTTTATTAAAAACAAAACTTTGTTAATTCCATAACTGAAAATGGATTTGCCACAACTTAAAAACTCAAACTCATAACCCAATTTATCCTGTTTTTCATCATTACTGAAAACTTTGCTTCACATAACCCTAAAATGACACATTACTATGCTCAGAAACGATTGCCGTCAATACAAAAAATCGTGGAATAACGCAGTCTTTCTGCTCAACAAAACATTGTCAGGTCCCTACTCAAGTCAGTTTATCTGCTAATCCTTTCACTTTTATACAAGTAGTATATCGCTGTCTAAACAATGTATCATTATTTTAATATTAATCTTTATTATCGCCTTCAAAAGACTAAATCCATTTTTCCCATACACTTGTTATAAGCCTCGGCCTCGGCATGGCCTTCAGTGCCTTCAGCGAATTTTGTTTTTTCGGCTTAGTCTCATTTTTGAAGCACCATTCGCTAAATTATTGGTCAGTTTCGACGTCTTGTCACCAGTAATGTTATGTTTCATGAATGTAGCGTCCTCAGCTGCGTTACAAGCATTTCTTTTGTGAACTTTACGGGACGACATTTTACAAAGTACTCAAGTATTTTGGAACGAGTCTAGCCTGGAAATGCTTCATACTTTCAACCAAAATGTGTTGACTCGATCCAGAAGCGATATCGAGATCCTGTGCTATCACTCGAATGCCATCTCTCAAATGTCCAATGTTATCGTCGTTAAAAGAGGTGCATGGACAACTCGTATGAGGCAAGTTTTCGACTACTTCACGACTTTTGCTGCATGCTTTTTTACCAGTCAAAAACTTCATGATAAAGGAGGCTTTCCAAAACACTTTTGCAAGATTCAGCCAAATTTGATTTGATAGACCGGTTTTGGTCCTTTGCGATACCAGATAGAATGCAGTTCCTCGGTCCAACAAAAGTAATCATCTTTTAGGATGTCGTTTAAACAAGAGATCTTTATAGTTTTCTCCACTGTTCGCAACTATACTGCTTTGTATTTGTTTGTGTATCGAATAGTTCAGCATGTATTGGAAGTTTAAAGTGAAATCAAACACTAATCAAACATAAAAAATGTATGTCAAGCTGTTAACCAATACAACCACATGTGTGTATGTATATATGTATATGTATATGCATAAGTATGTATGGCATATAAGTACTTACCGCAAACTCTTAGCAGCGAGTTGTCACAGTTACAAGTGCATTGTCCCCGCATGAGTACGCTTTTGATGCGGTTGTCGGAACCAACTCGACATCTTTGATGAAAGTCAATTTCAGCGGAAACACCAACACACTTTCCCATATTTCAACATTAGGTCAGACTAGGTTTTAATAGGGTTCGACTGGTGTTTGAGTAAAGTATCTACTAAAGAATTTTGTGGTTTGGAGGAGGTTTTGAATATATTTAAGTCAGATCTTGCTACGATTCTGCAAGATCGATAACAATATTATATGGACATCAATGGTGACATTACATGGTCTAAACAATATCGAAAACGAATTATTATTTTTATATATGTAGACCCCACCCAAAAAGGAGTGGAACAGACGTCTTCGCGTACGATCAAAAGCATCTCGACTTCCAAAAATGAATACACGATATATTATATCTTCTTATGGTTAACACATTTTCACAAGCAACTTCTTGTTTTGTCCCTTCTTTTAAATGGCATTTCCTCATAGTAGCAGCGACAAAAAGAGACAGAGAGAATGAGGTCTCCATTTCTTTTTCAGCTAAATTTTTGAAATATAATACTTCCAAAAATAGAATTATTTCTCGTTATATCGACTTTATATGAAATAAAATCACATATTCTTTGAGCAAGGTTGCCACCTGTTAAGAAAATTAATTAAATATATAGCTCTGTTTAGTATATAAAAAGCAAAACATAAAAATAGTAATATGCCGAAGATGTCAATAAACGTATTTACGCTACCAGAGTTGCCACCTTACCTAAAGTGAGAAAGAGAGAGTTCAACATTTCCTTTTCTCTCAAAATTTTTGAAATACTTCCAAATCCATAATAATATCTCTTTGTATGAAACAAAGTTATAAATTCTTTGACCAAGGTTGCCACCTGTTATGTTATGATTAATCAAATATATAGCTCAGTTTGGCATTTAAAAAGCAAAAAAATGGTTATATACCGCAAATGTCAATAAGACACATTTACGCTACCAATTTACAACAGAGTTGCCAGCTTAGACAAAGTGAGAGAGAGAGAAAGATCCACATTTCCTTTTCTCTAAAAATTTTTTGAAATACCTCTAAACCCAGATTAATATCTCATTTTATGAAATAAAGTTATATATTCCTTGAACAAGGTTGCCACCTGTTAAAAAAATTAATCGAATATTTAGCTCAGTGTAGTATAGAAAGCAAAAAACTGGTAATATGCCGAAGATGTCAATAAGACGTGTTTACGCTACCAGAGTTGCCACCTTACCTAAGGTGAGAGATAGAGATTGCAACATTTCCTTTTCTCTCTAAATTTTGGAAATACTTCCAAATCCATAATAATATCTCATTGCATGAAATAAAGTTTTATATCTTTTGAAAAAGGTTGCCAGCTGTTAAGAAAATTAATCAAATATATTCCTCAGTTTGTTATAAAACACAAAAAAGCTAATAATACGCTGAAGAATGCCGGGTATTTCACATTCATCTGCGCTATTAATATATGGTATAACAGAGTTGCCACCTTACATTATAATATACATTTTAAAATAGAGTTGCCACATACATAATAACAAGAATAACAAGGGAAGAAAATATATTAATAAATTTTAGCAGCGTTCTCACATTTTATATTCAATTTTCTGTTGCAAAAAACATAAAAATTAATTCTTAAATTTTGAACCAGTCTAATAATTACTTTCAATATACAGCACATTTAGTATGTATATATTTGTTCATATGTACTTACATATATCCGACAACTAGTGTGTTTGAAATCCACTTAGCTGGCATCTCAAAACTTCACTTCACTTGACTTGATGGCACTCAGTCAATTCAAGTCAAGTTTACTTGCCACACAAATCGCATGCCAACATGCCAACTGCCACGCGTGACACACTTCGGTAATTGGCCTAGCTGTATGTGGAGCGTAAGCGATTTTCTTTGATTTTTTTTTCGCGATACAATTTCAAAATTTCCCCATTTCTTTCGTGCGCGTATCGAGTGTGTCGCTTGTTTATTGCATCGGAAGCGGACGATCAGTAAACATTTCCGTTGATTAAAATATTTGCGGAATTCGGTGGAGAAGGTTCAATTACACCAACCGCAAGGTTGATGAGAAATTCCATGGCGAGACTAAGTGGTTTAAAGATAGAAAGGAAGGCAGCTAAGTAGCTTAGATACATTTATGGCTTAAAAATTAAAGAGACGAATATTTCAATTTAAGAACTCGCTTCGAAAAAACAATATTTGAGTTTTAAATGTTGAAAAAAAAAAGTTGAAAAATAATAGAAATCTTACTTGGAATTAGATATATTATATATGACTGTCAAGATTTTTCCTCAGACTCAAATATGAACAATGGAGAAGAAAATACTTGGATGTTTCTATTTCATATTTTTCCATAAAACTGTAACAATTTCTTCCGATAGGATATTTAGCCTTACAGCATGTATGCCTATTAGACAATCTCTAGTAAAAACTGCTACAATTACTTGCTAAGAGAAAGTAGTTTAGTGGGTTCTAGGCCCGTAGGGTCTCCCAGTCACACAGGAGCTGATCATCGAACAACGTCTACAAAGCTCACGCGGTATTCAGCTCGTTCCCACTTCGATGTAAATGGAACGAAAGTGCCGCCTCTTGCCAGCTCATCCACTTTTCAGTTTCCAGCGATTCCGCTATGACCAGGCACCCAAACGAGTATATTAATGCTATTGATAGTGAAGATAAACTTTGAATGCACAGAAACTTTTAATGCACATTGGAGAAGCTCAACGCTAGAACTGGTGCAATGCTCACTTCCGTAAAAGACATATCTACTGGTACCGAAATAGGAGATTTAAAGATTATGCCGAGATTCGTTATCCTAAAATTAAGCTCACAGATCTCATTTTATAAATCTCTCCTCTGAACTTAGTACTAACCGCAATAAAGCTCACTACGCCTCTTCTTCAGCGACTTCGTCCCATCCGATATGTGATCAGAGAGAAAGCTATCAGAAGTAGACTCTGCGACACAGTTGTTCAAGTTTTCAAGAATGATGTTGAATTAGAATTAAATTTCAAAATGTCCATGTCTGGATCCTTCCATATAGCCAACTTTCCTCAGTCTCATGGTGCTTTTTAACAAACAAATTGAAATCCTTACCGACCGTTGCTTTATCGAGCACCGTCCACCAGACGAATGCTTTATAAAAAGTTTATTGGCATGACTGCAGTTTCGTTTAGCTGAAGCACAACCCTCGGAAACAGGATCCATTCTTCCCAATAGCTCATCTGCAACAATGTAGGGTAACGGATACCTTCCTAACTCTATTATAAATGCTTATGCTTTATGAGAGTTTCCTATTACAGATAATACCCATGTACTTCATCTTGTCCATAGGTTAAAGCCATGAGTCTCCTAGTGGGGGGAGAGGGACATCTATATAGTAAAGTAACTAGTGTGAATGAGCAATGGATTTTTAAAACCTCATTTATGTTAAACAAATTATTCGAAATTGGGACGTATTAGATGAACATTCAGGCAGTTTCTAGATATATTCTATTTATATGAGATCCCAGACGGCTGCTTTTAAGGTTTCAGAATATCGAAACACTAACAAAATTTTAATAAAAAGCCTTGGTTTTTGAAATAAATTCACTTTTAGCCTTACAAAGATCTAATTTTTGCATTCGACTCTTCTACAATAAGCGAATCAATAAGAGTTCGATCCTAACCAAAATAAAGCAAATTCGTTCATTAACTTTCAGTCGGGTTTTTGATATCTAAACAATTTCGTTAGGGGCTATACCAGTGTGACGCACGAAAAATTGGATTTTCGTGATTTTTAAAAGAAGATAAGATCATATAACCATAAAATCGCCGAATACTTCAATAATCTTTAAATACGTAGATTTTTTTTTACAAAAATGTTGAAAAATAACAGACTATATATATCGGTTCACCACTAATGGATTTTAAGATTTTTAAAAAAATGAAGGTGAATGTTTGCACCTCTGAGCGTTCGCTGTAGTTAAAATGCCATTCAAAAACTTTAAGTACGACTTGCCGATTTCACTGGATATTTTTAATATATAATTCAAAAACTTTCATCGAACATTTCACTGAATAATATATATTTTTTAAAGTGTCACACTGGTATAGCCCCTTAAATCCATGAACCGTTTGGAGTCAGCATAGAAGATAAGATCAATAACCACAAAATCGTCGCAATTGGCCTTTAAAACTTAAAACGTAGGCTTAAACTTATAGCATCCTCCATCTTTCGGTGGTCACCACTAATGGACTTTACAACCAAGCATTTAAGGAAGGTGAATCACTTCCTTAGTTAAAATCAATCAAATTTTAGTCATCTATCTGTTACAAAATAAGGTTACAGATGACTTTAGTGGGCATCCAATAATATATATTTGTTAAAATTCTGTAAAGCAGTCAAACCTTACGACAACCTGTAACCGAGAAAACCGCTATAAATCCAACTAATTTATATAGCACATATTATGATATATCAGCGGATTCGGAGGCGAAGATAATTTTGACTATCTTGGAACCTGCATTAACACCAACAACAACGTCAGCCTCGAAATCCAACGCAGAATATCTCTTGCCAACAGGTGCCACTTTGGACTGAGTAGGCAATTCTCTCTCGTCAAGCAAAGACCAAATTCAGTAAGTAACTCATCACCCCCGTCCTGCATGGACGCTGACAACATCTGATGCGTCGACGTTACGAGTTTTGATTGAGAAGGTTCATATGAGGACAGATTTATATCAACGCCGGAGAGAGAGAGAGAGAGAGCCAATTAAGAGTGAGCAGTCACGCTCGATAGCTTTGAGAGCATTCGATGCAGTACCCGCCACGGGAAGCAGAGGAAGAGAAAGACCTTCACTCCTTTGGAAATACCAGGTTAGAGAAGGACCTGGATACACTAGGAATCTCCAATTAAAGCCAAACATCGAAAAGGAAAAACTGGCGCGTTGTAAACTCGGCTATAACCACATTAGGCTATAACCTATAGAAGAAAATAAGATCTTGAGGCATGATTTTGTTTTACTGTTCAACCTACACAAGACGGTGGATGTTTGAGTTCTTCGGATAGAGGTTTTTGTTCATATATGAAACGTTTATTAAAATATTTTATCCCGGATGGTGGATAACGCTTACCTTGATATTACCTATTGAGTTTTAGGTAATGTCTCGGCCTTACACTTACGACCAAAGTAATTTGCTCACATTTTTTCTGCTAAAACTTTTCTCACCTCGATCTCAAGGTCTAAACATTATTATACATTAATCCTAACCGTAACGTAACCTAACATAACTTTTCATTTGTTTATGCTTGCCATTAACCAGCAACACAGATTTCATAAATCACGCTGCAACAATAAAGTCATAATTGACGCGCGTATTCTTTATTACACTATCAACTTTTTATTTGCTTTCCTGCAGCTGCGTTTATGCTTGTGTATGTGTGTGCAAAGAAGCAGCAAAGACGCTCTCGCCTTAACAACCATTTTGTTATCCAATATCGATTATCGACTTAAGTAGATTTTTCTGAAATTTCATTAGGCGAATGATATGAGCATTTTGCAGCTGATATTATCCAGCTTTGGTGATGTGTATACATAGTATTCCGGCATTGACAAGCGATGACGAACGGAAATCGCTGCTAATGCAAAGCTTTGAAAAGCGGCGATATCCGCTGCGCTCCAAACACGAACTGGCAAGCACTTGCCAATCACCCACCCACATTCAGGTCATGCAAATTGACGACTGGCAGCCGACGAGTGGCTACAGACAGCGCCACAGCGCTTCCATTGTTTCTTTCGGGTTTCTTTACTGTTAGCTGATGATTATAAGCGCAAGGAGTTCGCCTTTAGCGGCATGCCGTACGCTTTGCTGGCTGCTGCGGCTTAACAAGAGGACGAGAGGACGCAAAGGATAATGTTGCTGCTGATGATATGGATGAGTCGTATTATCCGCATAATGTTGCCTGCGGTCCAGCCAATTGTCGAATCATCCATATTGATGGATTTACGCAATACCGCCGTCACGTTAGCCGCGCTCAAAGGCTCCAGCTTTTTATTGGCGTTCGGCAAATGCTTAAAATGATTCTGCTTTGGCAATATAATTACCGCTAATAAATTTTGCTGACTTGCAGCAAAAAGCAATCGCGGGCGTCTCACTACTTATACGTGTGCTTTTTCCAGCATCCTTTGACTACACTTTCATTGCAACTATGTAAGAGTATTCGCACTCTCTCACTCTCCTCGCGTTCGGTCTGTCTATTTGCCTGCGCGCTTCTATCACTCATTCTCAAAACAGCTCATCCGCCGCCGACTTTGCCTCATCAGCTTAGCAACAGCTATAAATTAGCGGTTTGAAGGATTTTGCGTAGCGTCCAATGAACAGTGACCGTGGCGTTACTTACTATGAAGCTGTACTAGGGTGGTACTTAAGAAGAAAAAAAGTTCTTTAATGGATTTTCTCAACCTAGGTTATTCAAAGTGTTATGGTCGAAGATAGGTACCACCTAGAAAGCTTGTATCTACATTAGGGTGGCACTTAAGTGGAGAAGGAAAAATGTTTACAACAGATTGTCGCAATCTGTCGAAAGTACTATATTTGAAGAGCCTTATTTGATATGAATTTGGGAATGCGTAATGGCCCACAAACGGTATCTCCCTCATTTTTCTTCATAATCCAGTGAAGCTTCAACTTTAAACGGTTAAAAATTTTTCTTGAGGACTTGAGGTCCATAACGGTATTCCCATTTTCCTCATTCTGGTTCAACTAAAGTTTTTGACCGGTGTGTAGAAAATACGGTAGATGAGAAAAAGTTCGTGGATTAATTCGACCATTTTGGGCGTGGTGATGGCGGAGCCGATACATTGTCGTGCTCTAAGAGCACTTTATTCTTTACCAAATGGAACCGTTCCGAATCAGCTCACTGAAAGGAAGCCCAGTTTTAACATTCTCCAAATATACGATATAAATCATAACTTGTTAGACAAAGGTGACCATCTCCTTTCCGACCGATAAGAGAGTCTCCGTGTGCTGAGACTAAATACTTATCGGAACGCACCGGTAGATAATTTTTTACTAGAAATTTATCGATATAACCACCAACACCCAAAAAAATCATTAATTTGAGATCTTCGTAGGACCACCCTAGCACACATATGTACATACACTTGTAGTGTCCTTAACGCAGTGGCGTTCGCGCTTCCATTCATTGTAGCTTACGCAACACGCCGCGCTGAGTAAATTGAAAACGTTTTAAAACTTTTATAAGCTGCTTAGCGAAATGGTCCGTCAACCAAATTACCGCTAAATGACTTTCCGATAACAAAGACGCACAAACGCACGCAAATGGAGATGCATTTGGCGAGATAAGTGTGTGAGCATATTGGAGAAATATAATCAACATAATCGGCTCAAATCACTTTTCTCTGTTATTCACCGTGTTATTGTTTGACGACTTAAATTTTTGTGGTCTTAAGTAAATGCAGTCAATTCATGCTGCTAATTGAGATGCACTCAATGGGTTAAGGAAATTTAATGTCACGATTGTGGTCTCGTATAATTTTGGTTTTTTTTTTAAAGAAACCTCATATAGACAACATTAAGCTTGGACAGACTTCATATTTAGACTTATGTAACTGATGTTTTTCAAGGGTCAGAAAATATTGCACAAACCACTTTTTAGAAATCTTGCTAAATAGATAATCCTTATCCCAATAAAACTTGTTTCCTTGTTTTTCCATTCATTACATATTTATGAATACATATTTTCGATATTAGACATATTTTATCCTTTTATAGCTAGACTTATCTCAAGTTGTGTAAAAACGGAATATTCATTCAATATACCTTACCACTTTCACATTGTGAAAAGTTGTATGCTGCACAGAATAACCCGATTTTATGATATTGAGTATGTTTTAGATTGATACGAACACCTTAATTCGAAATTCGACTTCAATGCAATTCAGATTATTTTAAGATGAACTGCGTTTTCTATTTTAGCAATGTGTGACCATTTCCATACGTTCTAAGACCATATTCCAAGAACTGAATAATCTTAAAAACTGATATAAACATTCTCTGGGAATCTCTCAATGCTCCCAAATTCCAAGTTAAATTGTCGGTTATAATGTATTCTATTCAGGGTGTAATTTTAGCGTTGTTCCATAAATGAATATTTTCCTAAATCACAACACAACACAAGAGCTCACATATTTTTGAGATGCCCTATCCCCTCAGGAATCACTCGTGCCAACAAACAGTATTACCAGAGATCTTGACATAGCACTAGTCTATGACCCATTCGATGTACTGAGCTAAGGCTGCCAGTTCTTTCGTTTAAATATGAAAAGAGTAAGGGTACTCAAGAATCCATCAAATAGAAGATTTCTTATGAAGAAATATTTATCGCTCATTAAATACTAAGTAAAGTTTTGGTGGACCTTTGAGGACCTGAGCTAAGATCTGAATTCTATCATTAGTTCCAATTTTAGCCACGTTTGACAGCTTAGGATTTCCAAAGCAGAAGCGGTCGAAAATGTAGCATTTTTCAACTAGTCCCAAACTAGAATGTCACTAGAGCATTGTAATAGCATTGAGAGATAATATATAGCCAACCAAAACGTCTGAAATTACAGTAATGAGTTTAAGGGGAAAAAGTTTCGACCGATATCACAAGTTTATATTTTTTTAGACACTTTTTGCAGTAATTGGGATGTATGTTAGCAATAACACAATGAATACTATATTCTAAGGCGTCAATTGTTTCAGGCAACTGACATCATATAAACCTCCAAAAAATAGCACAGGAGTGTTAAATCACACTATCATCCAGGAGGCTAGATAATGCGTTCACCAAAATTTTCCATCAATATACCTATTTCAGGCTTCATTGGCATAAAGCATGTAGTGTCGTCTTGTTGGAACCAAAGGTCGTCCACATCAATAATATCCAATTCAGATGCAACATTATGGTCAACCTCATGTTAGAAGAAGTATGCCCATAGAGCACCCCAAACATTGACTTTTTGAGAATTTAACGGCGTCTCAACAATGGCTTGTGATCAAACTCCAAATGCGACAAATTTGTTTATTAACGTACCCATTCAAACAAAAGTGATCTTAATCGATAAACAAAATTAATTTTATTGTGAAAATCAGGTTCAATGGCCATCTCGTTTTGGGCCCATTAACCGAACGTGAGATGCGCTTGATGGTCTTTCGGCTTCAATTCGTACACGAGATTGATTTTGTAAACCTTCAAACCAAAATCCTTCTGGAAAAAATGCCATAAAGTGGGTGGTCACAGCTCCAATTGTTGCGCTCGATGGCGAATGGACTCATTTGGTGTGCACATTTGCAGGAACGAATTCGATAAATCTAATTTCAGAGTACTTTTTCCATTTAATAAAGTCGCCTAAAGACAGTAACGATGTCGCCAACTTCATTTGCTTCAGAAGTATGAACCGATGACCTGTCAATTTAGTTGAATAAAATTGTTTTTCATTAATAATTTGTGGATTTTCTTCGCACGAGAAATGACAGCTTTCTTTATTTATCGCATCACTCAGATGAAAGTGAACCATTGTTATAGTTTTCAAGTTGTGCAAAGTCAAAATCAGCAAATTCACGACGTTTACGGTGGTCCAATGGCTTCAGTTCTTCAGTGAGAACAATTTTATATGGATGCAAGCCCGAAGCCTTTATCAAAATCCGCCAGGTTATGGTTTGATAGAGTCGCAATTCTTGAGAACAAATTGCGGTCTTCAGCAACACTTGCCTGAACGACAGCAATATTTTCATTATTTCGGGTTCCTTGTCATATTGTCACTGAAATATTATTCGAACCCTATTGAAAAACCCAGTTGATACACATAAATTGTATGAAGTAATCTCGTCCATTTCTTTGCTAAGCATTTCCACAGATCAGAAGTTTGTGTTAATTTATTGTTTTACTTTTCATTTCGAGTAGGTATACTTTTTAGATGCCCGCGTATAAGACGTTTACCTACAAACCTTCATTTTCTTTGATCAAATCTGTGCAGATGGTAGATGTCGTATGAAAAAACTTTTCTCTGTAGACCTTAAAAATTTTTCCAAAAAAACATCTAGAGTTATATACCTAAAAAGGGAATTTATCTCTTCTGATGCTGAGTAAAGTGAAAACAGTGAAATTTTCAATTCCAAAAAGTACAAAAAATGTTGCTCAAGCTAAACAAAAGTACCCCTCTCCATTTTACCCGAAACAAAACTGACAGTTGTAATCTTACATGCCACATATATAAATACATTTTACATCTCATTAACTTGATATGACTAACAGCAATGGTATATACACACTGCTACAAGCAGACCACCATTATGTGGCACTAATAAACATTTTCAAATTGTATGTTTTCCATAATTTCACTTCATTTACATGCATCATTTAATTAATGCGTCTTTAAGGAAGACACAATGTAGACGCAACACAATACCTATGAAAGGGAACGTCGTACGAGAGATATATATATTGTATAATATGTATGTATAAATATGTTTTTGTTTCAGCGTAAATATTTATGGTGAGCTTCGCATTGTCCTTTGTCAACATTTTATATGCTCGAAATGTGTTTGCATAAAAATTGGCGCAACAAAAGCTACCGACACATACATTCCGGCGGCTTATGCTCGTGTCTAAACGCAGACAGACGGATCAAATGGCAGACATTTAACTTGTCATGTGTTAGAAGCGTTTCAAATAATGTGCGCAAGTGGAAAAAATTGTATTTACCAGCGATTGCGGTAGCGTCTCAGCCATAAAATGTCTGCGAATCGAACCCTAAAAGTAGGCAAAGACTTACGGATGTGTATCAGTGCATGTCTGTGCGGCCACAATACGAAACAAAAACGAGGTAGAACCATGAAGAGGAAATTGAAGCATATCAGTCTGTCACACATACACATGAAAAGACGCACGCACACACCTATACACACCCTCTCGCATAAAACATGCCACATATTTGCCTCGTTTGCTTATTTGCATATGCCACTAGTGTATATTGATATTAATAAGCTGTCACAGCTGGCATTTATAAACGGAGTTGCGTGCTAAGATATGCGCCTAAAACGCCGCAACAAAAGCAAATCTAACCCAATTTGCCGCCAAGACCTTTAACCCTCAGCAAATTTGTTAACACAAATTGTGTCTGTGTGTGTGTATATGCATCGATTACAAATAAAATGCTAATGTGCGCTGGAGAAAAAATGGAAATTACAACTCACAACAACAACAGTGAAGCGCCATAAGCATACTCGGCGTGTAAGTGTCATAATTTATTGCGTTGCATAATTAGAGGCGTTGCGACCCAATAACCGTTGGAGTTGTGTCAAGCAATGCTTTCAGCTTTTAGTTACCCATTTTTTAAAGGCGCTTCGCTTCATTTTGCTACCCTTTACTTCGCACGGCCCTACCTTTTCCGGTTCTTCTTGTGTGCTTGGCGCTTGATATGAGTAATGTTTGCTTTTGTTTTTGCATGTTCAATGGTTAGCCTTTGACCAACGGTTCATTTGTCCGCTTTAAAAGGGCTTAGATTAATAGCTCTGTGTGTCTGTGTGTGCATTTCCACACTCTTGTACTAATGTGTAAATGTATTGGTTGGCCTGCGGGCATTTGTCTCATCCGGTGCGGCTTAGTGCTTTGAAAGCTTGTGGCGCATTTCCTAATTAACCATATTCCGGTTGATGTTCAAACTCAAGCAGAAATGTTAACACTTGCTTTCGAGTGCTTAAACGTAATGGGGCGCTACTACATATGTACATAGATTCAAATATATAGACATGTATATGTTTGTATACATACATGATAAAGTAATTGTAAACCGACGATACAAATAACTTTTATTGAATAAACAAAATTAAAATACATTACTTCTTATTATTATATCCAAAACGAAAATGAACTCAAACTTAAAACTTAAAACTTAAAACTTAAAATTTATAACTTTGAAACTTAAAACTTAAAACATAAAACTTAAAATTTAAAACTTAAAACATAAAACTTAAAACATAAAACTTAAAACTTAAAACTTGAAAACTTAAAACTTTAAAACTTGAAACTTAAAACTTGAAACTTAAAACTTAAAACTTAAAACTTAAAACTTAAAACTTAAAACTTAAAACTTAAAACTTAAAACTTAAAATTTAAAACTTAAAACTTAAAACTTAAAACTTAAAACTTAAAACTTAAAACTTAAAACTTAAAACTTAAAACTTAAAACTTAAAACTTAAAACTTAAAACTTAAAACTTAAAACTTAAAACTTAAAACTTAAAACTTAAAACTTAAAACTTAAAACTTAAAACTTAAAACTTAAAACTTAAAACTTAAAACATAAAATTTAAAACTTAAAAACTGAAAACTAAAAACTTAAAACATAAGTAATGTTTACATTAAACTTACATTTTAATCAAATTAATATTAAAATTTATAATTAAATGTAAATTAAACTTAAATTAATATTAATATTTATATTAAAAATTTACGTTTAATTAATATTCCAATTTAAATGCAAATTAAAATTAATATTAAAATAAAAATTAAACCTAAATGAAATTGAATTTGATAATAATAATAATAAAGAATTAAAAAAATTCAAATTAAAACTAAATTGTTAACTTTAGTTTAGACAAAATTTTAACCAAAATAAATAATAAATTTTAATTAAAATAAATATTTTTTAATAAAAATTTCATATTTTTCGTAAATTTAAAATAAAATGAAATTTTTTCGCATGCACACATTTCATATGCATAAAATATTCCGTTGTTTGTAGTCAAATTAGCATTGTAAGTAATCACTTCCCTTTTATCCGCTTCCTTATGGCAGTCGTTTAATTATGATTGAGTTGATTTTATTTCAGCTTTGCCTTTACCTGGTGCTATATACTTTCTGTTATACCGTAAGGATACAGACACAGATTAAATGGGCATTTACAACAGTTTCATCCCTAATTCTGCTTTATGGTAATCCTGTTAAGTTTTTCCCTCAAACCCCACACCTTTTTTCTATCCGCATATTTTTCAATTTTTTCTTTACACTGCTTTCGTTCATTTACATTGTTATTAAAGCTTTTTTCTTCATTTTCAAACTAATAATTAAACAAGTAAGAAAGGGCTATATTAGGATGTAACCGAATAGTTCATACTCTTGAAATTCTCCAGGACAAAGGTTTCAGACAAGGATCTCCCTGTCGTTTGGTGAATATAATACGTTACAGAGCAGGAATAGACACATACAATCTCTTCTTCGTCTGATTTTAACAACCGCACCATTAATCGATTTATCTAGACTGGATAAGGATGCGAAGTAAATGGGTCTGGTTGTGCTATATCAAATTTTGTATCTCCCGTAAAACAAATACATACGCTTGTGTCGCATGTCCAGATGTTGAGCAGCACATAACATCCATCAGGATCGATAAGAACCCATCTTCTTGGAACCAGTTTTAACAGTAATAACAATTTCTTACTGACAAGGAAATTCGATATCATGTGACTTCTTTAATCCATTGCTGGTGGAAAATGGTTGAACACGAACCATAGAACACAGCTTAAATTCCATGGGACTTTGCCTTCTATAATATGTTACAGAAAAACTGCTGGCGCAAACCGATGATAACTGATTTCATTGGCTTCTACAATTCAGCCTTAAATATCCAACGTATAGAATTACAATTAAAACAGAAAAAATTCTATCTTTGAACTAAAAAAACAAAAATGAGAATTGGGTCAATACTCCTCTTTCGACGAACAAAGACCAAAACCTACAGGTCCCTAATTATTTCCGTCCAATATTTTGGCGTTACGAGTTTTCGAGAGAAAGGTTCAGCGGAAGGTTTGTGGTCCTTTGCGCATTGGCAACGGCGAATATTGCATTCGATGGAACGATGAGCCGCACGAGATATACGACGAAATTGACATAGTTCAGCGAATCAAGAGGCAGCGGCCACGATGACTATGCCATATTTTCCAGATTATTCGATTCAAGTACCCGCCGGTGAAATAGAGATCAGTTGTTGAGAATGACTTAGCTGCGCATGTATTTCCAAATATTTCGAAAATATAACGATTGGCGAACACCAAAATTGTTCATGGACGCTTTTCGAAGCACCGCTACTTTATTTTTAACATTTCTTCCGACCAATCGACACTAGCATTTTTTTGGACGATCGCCAAATTGTGTGAACTCCAAAGTGAACAAATATTTCTTACAATCAAATGTGTATGCATAATTGAATGTATGCTGGTCCCAAATGTAATGCCTATAGTTGTCTCTTTTTACACAATAACAGATTTTGGACGACCTTCACGAAACTAGAGTAATCTATGGATACCTCGATATGATATGTAGTTAATCAGCATAACAATCGATAAACACTATCTTTGATGAAGTTCCTTCGCTAAAAGTTTAAATGATTTCATCGATACACTGCACTGTACTGTGCTGATAATCGCGCTAAAATATTCACGATTTAATTTCATTTATAATATCAAAACTGTTAAACTTTACGATCAAGTTGTCAGTTGCCAGATTGCAACATTAAGGTTGCCCAATCTCGAAATATAAGAGGCAACAAACGTACCCTCTAATGCTATAAGAAATGAGCCTGTGAGGAGTTCTGCTGAAGCGAACGTTACTTTTCTTATTTTGTGGTAATTTTTGACATGAAATAATTTTCTGTCTGTTGATTAAAAATATACAGACAAAACGCTAACTTTTTATAAAATAATATTATTTCAAATTTAAAGCTTATCCGTCTCCATATCTCGCCATTTTTAACACACACATTCACCATTTACATCTGCTAAATCGCAATAAGCCACTCTAAAAAAAATAACTTAATTCACTTTACCTTTTTTTTGTTGGACGCCAACTCTTTTCCCATACAAGTCAATGTCAAATGACAACAACAACAATTTCTAACTACATAATTGGATTTTCATGCTAAAAGAAATATAATTATTGTCGTGGCTGTAGGTGTACCGTTGCTTTTATCGCAATTTTATTCCGTTTTTCTTTAGAATAATCACACCAAACACACGGAGCTCATTTGTCTTCCGCTTAACCACATACGTATGTATGTAGACAGTGTGGGTGTGCGCCTTTAATAAATGCATTTGTGTGTGTGTGTGTGTGTGTATATGTGTGTGTGTGTGAAATCCTTTTAGTGCGAATCTCATAAGAGAGTGACACCTTTTAATAGGAATTTCAGCTGCTGGCAGAATATATAAAAAATTATAGTGGTGATTAAATACATATGCAGTTGGGAATAAGCAGAAATATACTTACACCATATACTTAGTAAGTACCATGTATGTATATGTAAGTATGTGTATAAATGTCCATAGTATCCTTTGCACCAGAATGTGTTGCAATTATGCTCATACTCAGGGAGTTAGTAACTGCCATTGTACTGATTCGCTTCCTCTTCCACACTAAGCTATCAAAACGCACCGGCTAACCACAGTCATTCCCACAAATATACATACATATACATACATACCTACCAGAAACACTCTTTTGTAGCTCGTCCTTACTGGCTCATTTTCAGTAAAGAGGTTCTGATTATGTTAATGAAGTTTTGTTGAAGGTGAGCCAGTATAAAGCACGAGTTAACATTCAGTTGATTGAAGAGACACACACACGTACACATACATATATACATGTATATATGTGTTACAGGAAAATGTTTGAGTTGCTCTGCATAATTCATAAATATTAAATATACACATACGAATAAATTCGTGCACGTGTTTGGGGAGATTTATATTAAGCTCTTTAGAAGGACGCTTTTATGTTGATATGTATGCTTATATAGATATGCTCGCATACTGTAGTATGAATGCTCTTAACTAATATGTCAATATCCGCTAGTAAATGCCAAATGTGGCTGTTACTATAAGACTAGTCGCTTAGCTTTCTCTACTCAGTTTAATCCCAAAGCTCTTAGCAACACTCGGCCGGCACTAGATGGAACTGAACAGTATGCCCTTGTAATCCGTACGAGGATGATTATTTCCTTGACGATATTTTCGTACTGCCTGTAGGAATACATTTACAATTTCGAGGTGCCTAGCAGATATCCCTCAACTGATCTGTTTTACAGCAATGAGGTTCAATTATGAACTTATGAAACACCTGACATTCGAAAATTGTGACTACGTCAGTGCAATTAGCGTTGTTATTATTGTAGGATTGCAATTAGTGTAACCGATTCTTAAGAACTAAAAAAGAATCGAAGCTCAGTGGGAATTTGGGAGGGTAAGTCCTTTCGGGAGCTCTCAATCTCGATTCAGACTGCTAGTCCAAGAAGAAGAAGTGGCATCCATCAAGTTAGCAGTTAGCATGGACGCGAGCTCTGTTAGTTAGTATATAGCATATGTTCGGTTGGCCTAGAATGGAACGCTAGAGAACTTTTGAATTACTTGCTATTGCAAGGTTTATCTCGTCTCAATAATAAGTAAATTCCAGACATTTTAACCTTCAATGTCCAACTTTTGAAAGACTGATATTGAAACACCTCAGCAGTCGTACTATCACCAAATCAGGAGAGATAGTTAAAGTTGATATTAATCATCTTAACAACTTTGTAACAGACCCAAAACGCATTGTCGATATTCTTTTGTCGACCGACGTTTCTAAACGCTTAAGTGGGATTATGCGTAGCTACACGAATATCAGCCTGATTACTTCATCTAACCTAATCTAATTATTAAAACTAAAGGGACAGGGTTCCCAAAGAACGTATTATCTTCAAGAGCAGCCAATGTTTATCTTCCAAGGTAAATAGCTGTATTATGTTACTCAAATTTGATTATAATTAAAGAGCACTTACATAGTCGTAGCTCCAATCTATCACTTAAGCACTCCTAACTCTATTATTCGCTTCCTTCGAAACACTTCCTTTACAAGGTCTGCCATTTGATGATTGCGATATTCATTTTTTGACTAAATTATTTCACAAACAGTACTGGATTTTAAACAAATATCTAAATGGTATTGAAATTTGACAAAAGGACAGAAAGTTTTTAGTTTCTTCAAAAGAAGATTCATAGAAATAGATAAGAGCTTCACTTTTAATAAAATATATTGATATAGAGGAGAAGAAAACGAGAAACCTTTGTCTACAATTTACTGATTTTAGGCAGATGTACAGAAAGACAACTTACTAACTAAGAAATAGGACTGGAACTTGTACGATCCCGTAATGATTATGAGCAAGGTTGAAAGATCGATGCTTCCTCAGAGTAGGGAAACAAAACTTTCGACATTTAAAGAATTTTTAACTGGCATCGATTCATTTGGTGTATATTAAAGTTTCAGTTTGTTTTTCACGACGGTTTTATGCATTATAAAACTCTCTGGGATGAACTCTTCGCTAACTGCTTAAGACTTTCGAACTTAGCCTCACAATTCTTCTTATCGTGAGGTAACTTACAGTCGTCTAGTAGAATTTCTGTATAGAGATCTTTTATTATATAATTGATTGGTATAAGAGAATACCGAAATCCTTATTCGGCAAGTAGTATTGCTGTTTGACATGAGGGGGCAAATAGCGGTGCCGTTTCGGGCACCAGCGAATCATGGAGGGTGAATTTACCGACCGTTGTGCCAAAGATACATTTTTCGCCCACCCTCACGTTAAAGTCGCCAAGCACGATTTTGACATCGTGGCGGGGGAAGCACTCATAGGTGTGTCCAAGCTCTCATTGAAGACATCTGTGGTCACATCGTCATTCTCCTTGCGTGGGCGCATATCAGCAATATGTTGAAGAACTTCGCTTTGATGCCGGTTGTGGCTAGACGTTCATCCACCGAGGTGCCTGACAGTACTCAGCGACGGAGTCTCTCGCCCACAACGAATCCCATACTTGTCTCAGTTCTTGTCCCGTCCATCGCATTTCTCGGACATCATTTTTTACTTTAACGAGGTCATCAACCAGTTTGGCAGCGGCAACATTCCAGGTGCTTACCATTAAATCATAATCCTTAATGCATTTGCCAAGGTCGTCATCAAAAGGTAGGTCTCTCCTTCAGGCGAAAGTCATGAGCTGCTTGAGCCATATTTAATGTATTGGTTCTAGCAACTCCCATGTGAATGACGCTCAGAGAAACCCCTTTCTGTTTCCAAGCAAACTATAAAACCTGACTGGTAACCAAATATCATTCCGAAGTATTTCAACCCTAGACTGTGTCCCCTTAAGTTATTTGGGCAAAATTATGCTGGTGATGAGCCAATCTAATTTATTGCTGGGCATAAGTGATACATATGTACCATATATATTTCTACATATATGTACATCTTTCCGAATATTTACTTAATGAAGTCCTTATGCTGCGTTTTGCTTTGATTTGATTTACGCTTACGCTCTTAAAATCCGTTTTACCCCCCAAGCTTTTGTCGCGAATCATTGGAGTCTTATATTCATACATATTATAGTTACATATATACAATTTTATATGTACATACATGGTAAATGCACTTATACTTATGTATTTGAAAGCATATTTCTGCATGTATTCGTACTTTGTCACACGGTTTCCGGCGCAAATAACTTTTAGTCAAAACTTTCGCCAATTACGCTAATATGTATGGAGAGCTCTCATATACAATATACAAGTATACATATATACAAATACCATATATACTCGTATGCATACATTTGCTGCTTTTCTGCGCATAAAATGAATTTTATCCACAAAAAGTTTCAGCTAATATTTTCAAACTTGTTTAGCTCACGGGTAAAATCACTTCCTGGAATTATGCGCCGCAAATATGTACCAGGAAGGTGAGTGGTATGACAAAGCGATGAATCCAAAGGTACCAATGTGCAGTGAAACAGTAATGACAAAAAGTATAACTTCATAATTTATTCATACTTATTATACAACTCTGATATAGTGAAGAGCGCAGAAGACAGATTTGTAATAATAAGATGCTGGTGATTATATTAAATAATATAAAAGAACATTTTATATGAATCAATTTAGATGTTCGCAGATGGTTAAAGTTTGTGGAACCCTTTATGTGTCGGTTAGACACAATAGTCCTATCATTCCTAACTTTGTACCTTTGTTGTGGTTATTTTGGAAGTGGTCGTACTGCCTCAAAGTGATGCCAAAACTCGTTCGAGCGCCTGTTGGAGGAAGCTAAATTTTTAAGCTTCTGGTGAACTGACTTTCAGCGCCGATTGTTATGGTATATATAATAATAGATAATTATGAAATGATTGCTTTCGCTTCGTATTTTTCTATCGTACATAGAGTCCCTAAAATATTCATAAAATCAATTTTCATTCTTATCAAAATTGAGATAACTTTACTGTAACGAACATTTTCTCTTTCTTTCTTTTCAGGTGAGTACCATTTTCAAGGTCCATATTGCTATGTTCTGTATACTATAAGGTCAAAAAAGGTAATGTTTAAGAAGAAATCGCAATCAATTGATTTTATTAAAACATTTAATCTAAACATTGTGTCTTAAAAGTATTATAATTCCGTGAACTTCTTTAAGCGGTTACATGGGTTTTCTCGGGTAAAAAACAGCCTTTTTCAACAATTTTGTTCTCATAAAAAATTAATTCTTTTATTATAATTTTTTATTGTTCCAAAAAAACATTTTTAACAAAGAAATTCTGAAATTTTTGGAAGCAAATATTTTAAACTCGGCCATTGCGACAACATTTCCGGTGATGCCTCGGAAAATTATGCACCCGCGATGGCAGAATAACTCCGTACAGTATCATTCAAAATGAAAAAATGTTTGTTAAAACCTTAACTTACAAGTAGAACTTGGACAAAGGAACAAAAACTGGCAATTGGATTTTTAGCAGATATTTTCACAAAAAAATAATAATATCGCGAAATTTTTTTTTCAAATAGTTGTATTGGAAATTTTCCCAACAGCCTCCAGTTTCGAAGAACTCGTTTAAAGACGGCGCACTTAACCAAGCTAGCCTCAAACGCACAAGCTCTCAAGGCTGTATCTCCGAAACTATTACTCGGCTCAATGTCTAGAGGTATTGTAGAATCAAATAAGACAATAAAAAAATCGATTTTTTGAAACCAGTAAACCCATGTAACCCCTTAAACATATATGTATTACATAGCGCCTCAGAAGCCATTCGTTATCAAAATTACCAAGTTTCGCTTGTTCCTTCCTCATTCATAAAGAACTCGAAGTGCACCACACCTCGATAATGAAAACTGTCAACTTAGCCTTTATTTTTGGCCTGCTTTGATGTGTTTTTTTAGCTTCGATATTCGGCCGATTAATCTTCTGTTTGCAGTTTGTAAGCATAGATCCAAGACTCGCCGCCAGTAATAATGACATCGTGATAGTCGGAAATTATTAATTTACAGACGTTGACGCGACGTTGTATTTCGAAAAAAATTAATGAATTCGGAACCAATCTTGCTTTCACTTTCCTTAGACCGAAATGATCTTTCAAAATGGTTTTCACTGATCTTTTCCATATTTCAACTGTGTCTGACCATTGTCGATTCGAAGCACCAATTCTTTTATTTTATTAACATGTTGATCATCAGTTGATGTTGATGGCCGTCCGTTGTCAACGCGTCCGTTGTCAACGCGTTCTCGACCCTCTTTGAATAAAATGTACCAATCATAAAAACTTGCTCGCAGCAATCAAGTCGAATTGAGTTTATCGGAAAAATATATTTTACGATCTTCAGCTAGATTTTGATCAGTCAGTCTAATTTCGGAGATTGTAGTGATGCCTTGGACAGGATTCCAAGCCGAGTTTCGTGAAGATACCTTGTCAAATGAAAAGGTTTCCCATACAATGACTTGATTTCGATCATATATTATATACCAGCTATATCCTATTATGATTAGATATCGGTGGTTCTTACAAATTAGCAGCTTCTTGGGGAAGAAAGGACGTGTGCAAATTATCTCGAAAACTGAGAAAGTAGTTCGTTGGGTAATGACGATTTGGCAGCAGCGACTACATGATTCTATTTTTCAATTGGAAAAAAATGTTCGGAGTAAACATAGAAAGATATGGTTGGCGTAGAGGCATATTAGATCCTCGCAACACATTGAACATTTATATGTACGTATACATCTCGAAAATAGAAGACGGAGTTGTGCAGAGATTTACCGTCCAGAGGTCAGCCTAAGGCAGCCTTTTAAGCTGCCACTGCAATATATTTTAGTAATCAAGGCTTTAACTTCGTTTCGCATATCAACCAGAAAGGTCTTAGAAAACGTGGCAGCTGTGAAGAGGACAGTCAGAAACTGGCGACTTTGTTTCTACTGGCTGACAGTTCAGAAAAGCCTTGAGGGCAACGAGATAGTGTACGGAATTACGAAGAGTTATATATGGCTGTCGTTTGAAAACATGATCAACACAGATAAACTCATGTCTTGTCTGTACGACGATCTGGACAGAAGCATGACGATGAAAATCAAAGCGCGATGAAACGAGCTACGTGGATGCAAAACTGCAAACACTTGTCCTGCATTGGCAAAGCAAAGCTTTAAGCATTCTAAGGCCCCACGATATGAGACACTAGAAGAGGTATTGTTAGTGAGGCCACAGAGTCGATTGAAACTCGCAACAAGCGCAAGCATCCTAAAGGATGACTACTCCGCATGGTTTGCGTATCTGCACTCCATCTGGTATCGCAAAGTAACAAACCCTGTGATGCAAGACTTACATTAAAGGATACCAAAGCAATTATTAAAGTGGCTGAGCGTGCAGTAGTTTGATGTGATCGATTTTCCTACCGTTTTTAATGGGGTATACTAGTCCGGAGGCCCGAATCTAGCTGCCTCGATCCAAAAACGGCTGTAACTGTTAATATTACTTAAGTTTTGCAAAATATTTTTAGAGAAATATTTTCGAATGCCAAACTTATTGGAATTTTAAATGAAAAAAATTCGACTTTTTCCCATTTCTATACCCAAAATTCCCTCTTAAAAGGAAGCTCTTATTGTTATACGTATAGAAGTTTTTATATTATACTTATAAACCTCCAACCCCACATTCAATATTCTTATCACCGGCGACTCGAACACACTCACACATGCCTGCAATATTCAAGAGCATCGGTTGACAGCGCTTCGAGATGCACTCCAACTCCAACTCTAACTCCACAGTCTCGCCGCACAGGTATTTTAGTAATTTCCGTTTTCCGATTTGATTTTCTTTTTGGGGAATATAAGACGGATATGCTTGCATGATTTTCTAATTTACTCGCTTCGCCCGCCGGGCAAACGCTCGGATAAATGTATATTACTGCGATGTTAACAGGAATATATGTATATACTTACAGGTATGTGTAGAAGTATATTAGCTGAACTATATAACCACATATACTTTTGTATATAAGTATATAGTTATACATATATTCAACAGCAAATAAAATCATAAGGCGCCGAAGTTGTCAGCGTATAATGTATATATGTATGTCTGTATGTACGTACTTTCGGTTACTCTAACGGTCTAGGGCTACAGATCCTTGCCAAACCGAAATCCTTTCATTTTTTTGCAATATCCCTCAAATGCCACATTTACACACACACAAACACATTCTCACTTACAACTTCCCTTGGATTCGCTTGGCGCTCCTGTCGACGCTGCTCTTCTTCTTCTTCTGCCGCCAGTTGTACATATTTGGCAATGCGCATTGACGCTTCACTGTTTCAGTTTTAGTTTCTGGTTTTCGGCTTTGCCATTGCCTCTGGATTTCGCATTGTTGTGCGAATTTCCGGCTTCCGGCACTCATGGGATTTAACTTTTCCGTGCCGCATATCCGTTATTTCATACTTGTTTTTGGCCTCATGATTTTCATGTGTTTGCCAGACGCTCGCTCGCTCGCCGATTCCCATTCGCAAAGGATGCGAAATGTTTTGCACAAATCTGCCATCGGTTGGTTTGCTTAGTTTAATCGTATTTTCGTAGCAGATTACTTAGTTTTTGGCGAAAATGCGAAAGAGTTTCGGTGCTCCTGAAAATTATGTATATTTAGTAGAAATTTCAAAAATTTTCAGTTCCAAATCTCTGAAATCGAAAATCGACACAGTTATAAAGACTTAAATCCAGGTAATAAAAGAATCGAAGTGCATTTGATATGTGGATGCCAAATTTTTGTTTCAAAGACGGATTGGTTGCTCAAATTGCCTCAGAAAACTCCGAATTCAACTTTTTTAAAGTGGTATAACATTGGATCAAAATTGACCCAGACTGACAAAAAAACTTTTCACCCATTTTAATACAAATTTTCATTCTAGCCTTCACAGTTTGAGCCAAAACAAATATACCAATGCTCAATCCAAATTTCCACACCCTTGGTTGGGATGGCCTTCAGTTAAACTTGGTTTTTACGGGTTTGGGCTCATTTTTGGAATATCATACGCCAGATTGTTGGACAGTTTCGACACAATTTTCATAAATCCACGTCCCGTTACCAGTATTGATACGTCTGATGAATGTAGGGTCTCATATATACTATCGAGAACTATTTTGCGACCTCTACCCAGCGGCGCTTTTGCAAAAGAGGCAGAAGAAAGGGCAGTCTGTTGGTACAAGTTAACGAAAATGTCGCCAACAACACGACGATTTTCAAGCGCCATTTTTATACTCTGTTATTAAGTTTGCCAAGAAGATTGAAACACGCAGAAGGAAACGTTAGAGACGCTTTAAAATATACATATATCACCATGACGAACAGAGTCGAATTAGTTAAGTCCATCTGTCTGTATATACGCGAAACTAGTCCCTCAGTTTTTGAGACCAGGTGGAGAAGTACCTGGCTACACTTGGAATCTCCAATTGGCGCCAAACAGCGAAAAGAAAGGCCAACTAGCGCTCTGCTGTAAACTCGGCTTTAACCGCGTAAGCGATGACTACACCAATAACAAAGAAGAAGAAGGGTATTATGCTTCAGTGTAACCAGAGTTACCTCTTCTGCTCGATTTTGAGCTTTTTCGGGTCGGAGGAAAATTTACTCTCTAATATAAAGATTTTTGAATTCAATTCAAGAAAATTAGTTAATGAAGAAACTCACTAACTTATCCAACAACCCTCATTTACACATGCAGCAATCTGCTATCTCGGGTGGCCCTTTTAGTCGATTCCAAAACTTCAATTGTTTCATTCTCCATCTCATCTTTCATTTTTGGCACACATTTTTGTTTTTTTGTTTTCAATCAATTTTCATTTGTTTTTCTTCTTCTCTTTATTAGCCTAATTTATGCTAATTTGCTTTTGATGTTAGCAATTTGAGCGGATGTTCTTTTGGAGCATTCGCACCTGCAAGTTCATATAATGAATGAATTTCATTGGCTGTAGTATTTAACTCTTCTACTTTATGGTAAGTCGTAAGTTATCTTTTTACTTTATGATAAGCTTTTTCTGGCGACAGAGGCGTTTAAGTATAATAACCTCAGAAATGCAACGATCTAAGATGCGTGCTGGGTGGCAGGCCAAAGAATATGGCTTATGTTTTTTGATCTTCTTATTCTTTAGCACTACCATCGCGGATCGGTCTGAGCCTAGAACACAAAACTGTCATGCCTGTTATACATTCCAAGTGCAGACAGAACACTATGAACTTGTTCTGATATTAGATGATTGGGCGCTCTTGCTTCCGTTGTCCAGTTATTGGTCTCGAATCAAATTCGCTGACGCATCATTTTCCACGTGAACGACATGGCCTAACCAGCTCATTCGTGATATTTTTAAGCGTGTAACTTATCAATATCAACATAGAGCTCATATAGCTTTTGGTCTCATCTTCTTCGATATTTATCGCTCACGCGGTCCGCTCCAAAGAGCTTTTGGAGAACAGTTATTTCGAATGCTCGAAGTGTTTTCAATTTGTCATCGTCCATGTTTCTGCGCCATACAAGTATAAATGCACGGGAATAATGAGATACTTCTAGAGAGTATTTTTTGTTCGCCGCCGATTCCAAGTAACACCAATAGTTGACAATAGTTGTTCTGCGCTTCATCTCCAATCTTACATTCTTGATGGAATTTAAGATGGTTACGAGATATACAAAGTCCTTCACTTTTTCAAATTTGTAGCTGCGAGCATTAACGTAGTTCCCAAGAGTTGAGGACTCATCGCTTATGAATAGCTATAAGTATTAATATGAACATTTTCTCCTATCTGTGTACTGATAGTACCCAATTACGGTTTACTGCCTCAAAATAAATTATTACTAATTTCTCAGAGTCAAAGTGTTCCGGAAGTTCAAAATGAGAAGATTAAAAGAGTTGCCTGAGATTAAAGTCAGGGAGTGCTCGGCGATTGATATTAAGAATAAAGAATGTAAGAATACAGTAGCTCAATGCTTTTAACACTAGAGAGTAATTGGGAGAAATAATAATATTTTCTGATCTCAATTCGGATAGTCTTTGCATAGAGCTATAGTTTGTTTCAGATTATTTTTTGTAGCGAAAGTATGAGGAATGTTGAAGTGAAACCTTCCCCAGATGTATCCAAAATGCGTATCATGCATTCAGTATCCATTATGGGTTTTAAAGACCATTAGATTCATTGTCATCGGGAACAGTGTCTAATTTAACTTAGAAGAATACCACAACGAGTATGATTTCCAACTTTATTAATGGCTAGGTTCAGATAAAACTTTTTAGAAGATTTATTATAGAGAAACATTTCTCCACGATCTTTACAGGGCTTTTTTAAATATGAGTATCTTCCTGAAAGCCATGAGGAGTTGATTTAGACATGTCTTTTTGTTCATTCATCTGTCTACATATACGCGAACTAGTCCCTCAGTGTTTCAGATATCGATCTGAAATTTTGCACACGTACTTTTCTCCCAAAGAATACCACTGAGCTGAAAAATAACCTAAAAATCGACATTTGGATATTTTTTTGCTCTCACAACAACAGGAAATTATCTGCTTGCATTGCGAATGTAGGAGGATCACATTATTCAACAGTCATTACAATAACGCAATTATTTTTAGAACATCAAATAAACGTATCCACGCACACACACACAGAAGCATACGCCGCGTACATTTTAGCCATAATGGCAGTGGTTAGGAGAGCTTTCCACTATGCTTCAACGGCTCTGAAACTAATATTATCCGAGTGTATAAAAGTCAACAGCAGGCAGCAGCATTCAACTTGCAGCGCCAACTCAATTTAATCCCGTTATAAAAATTTGTGTGCAACACGATGGTGCAACGTTGCCGTACCCATCCAGTAGCTGGCAACCTATAGCTATTTAGTGCTTTTGTTGTTGTTGTTTATGTAAACCAAACGTTGTATCCACTATTACATTACCTTAACCGAACCACCAGCTGATAACGTTAACGGCGGTCTTGTTTGCAAGCGTGAATTTTCACAGGCGATATGCAGTGCGCCATGATAACGCACACACATAAGTGTGAAGGAAATTCAAACTACCGTGTGAGAAATTTTGACTTTTAGATATATAATATTTAATATTAATATTTAAACCTTAAAAAAAATAAACTGTAATAAATAGAAATTTCGACGTAAGAGAGAAAATGCTTAAACACAGGTCTCACAGTAAATGGTGTGCGGATTCCGGAGAGTTCGATAAAAACACTGTACAGTCTTGGAATGATGTACTATCATAAGAGAAGAGAGACATACTTAAAGAAGGCGACAGAGGCAAATATCTGCTGCATTGGTAGAAATCAAAAGCGAAATCTTGAAGAAAACAAACTTGAAAACATATTAATTACGATGAGCACGACTTTCCATTCCAAAGTTTTGACGAAGCTGCTGGTCTAGTAGAAGAAAACTATGATGAGAATCTATTGAGAAGCATCTGATCCGAAAAACTGACCCATTTCATAAGCTTACTGAACTAGTTCTTTCAAAGTCGAAAACGAGGTAAGCAAATGGTTCCAAACACCAAGAAGAGAGCTTAACCCCTTTCCAAAGAGTTGAATGCTTATGAGGCCTGAAAAAAATACGGGAACAATAAATCGAAAAAAAATCCAAAATAACGATTACAAATGTTTTGAAAGGCAATAACAAAAGCCTTTATAACCTTTCAAAGAATTATAAAAAGTAGTTACTATTGATATGTAAGACTCTCTACCAATAAAACAGAAAACAAATTCCCAAGTCTCTTTGAAACCGGATTTGGCAGCATTTACTTCTTCTTCTACTAACTGTCCACTGTGTCTAACACCTATAAGAAAGCATCGTACACGTCTGTTTCTCTCCAAGAAGGTGCTCATTTGTCAGAAACCGCCGAGATCGGACCACTATGGCATATATGTAGGTTAGTTCAGATTAGATAGCAGATCCAAAGAAAAAGAAAATAAATAGAAAAATAAAACTGCTGTGTTGGTTCTCATAAGTTAGCAAAGCGCCTAGTGGTCAATAAAAATTGGGTAGAGTTGATGCGCTCCCAAATATTTCAGCCTTGAGCTCCCGAACGCGGAGCAATCCAGACGGAAGGGTTGAGATGATTCCACCTCGTCTTCTTCCATACTGCATCTGCAGTTGGCTTCCATTAACATTTCCAATCTTACAGCATGACCGCCTAAAGGGCAATGGCTCAGACAACCAGGATGAAGCTAGCCTTACTGAGGGCAAAGAGTTCACCAGATCTCTTACGATCGTACTTGAGTCAAAATAGTCTTGGAACAGCTCACGAACCGATCGTAGCTCTAGCATTGACCAAGCTCCCGGAAGACCAGCTATCTGGTAGCAGTATATGAGACAGGAGGACCAACCCGTTCGCATTCTCCATTCTACTGATCGCGGGGCTAGGGCACCTTTTCTTGCTAACTCAACAGCTTTACAGTTACCTGCATTTCTGCTGTGTCCTGCCAAACAATGTTAGCCTTATCACAAAGTTGCACGATGCCTTTGAAATCCCGTGAATGCTAGTAACGTTGCCTTGCTATCGGCTTGAAAAACACTGCAATAGTCAGTAAGTTTGAACCTATAGTTGACAGAGAGTTCCTGACAATACACCCCTCTACCAATGATCCCTCGCCTGTATATGGACAGAAATGAAGGCAATAAAGTTCGTTTTGGCGACCCCATGATCCATGAGATCCGGTATAAAGTCAAAGCGTGTGAGGATCTCCGAGTGTTCAGACTTATGTTCGTTTACAAACCCAGATTCACTGAGGCTGATAGCAACTTTCGCCGCCATACACTTTCCATCGATATCTTTGGGCACTATTTGCCATGGTTGGAGTGAACCTTAGTGCACCACACATACTTGTGAGCGCAGCTCGTTGAACGCGCTCGAATTTCCTTGCAAGTGTGGTATTTTCTAGAGCCCTCCACCACACAAAACTCCAGACAACATAATGGGCTTGATTATAGTGTCGTGGAGTCAGAGAACCACTTTCGGTGAGAGACTCCACGTATTGCCAAAGGCTCCTCTGCAACAGTATAAGATAATCAATGCCTTCTTTGGTCTCTCTTCGCTATCTGACAATTAGTCACGACGCTCAGATGCTCGCAACGTATGCCCTTTTATTTGACAAGGTATATCAAAGTAGAGTAATAGGACAATCTCCGAACATATTTTTTGGATCGGACTACCGTAGCATATAGCTCTCTTTGATTTCTTGCAGGGTAACACCCACATCCACACAAACTTACACATTCCACAAACTGCCAGCCTGTCGTGGTGCATGCAACGTGCAAATGTGCCAACGCCCGCATCGTCGTTTGCATTAAATTCAATGATGTGCCACTTCGTGTGGCAGCCGCTACAGCCTATTTGCAGCCACCAATGCATATGCGCCACCTGTCGTCCCTCGGCCCTTTGCCGGCAAACTTATTTACTCAGCCCATTTGTTGGTAGGCGTGCCGAGTAGAGTGATTAAAACAATCCACACCCTCTCCACTGCCCATGCTTCCGCGCGCTTCGCCACAAATACACTTAAGCATAATGTGAGACGGAAGTGTGTAATGGGAGCTCAGTGCAACGCTGCAACACGCTGCATGCGAAGCGCACCACGCAAATTATGATTAAACAAATGGGGAAACTGGAAACTGCTTTCGAAGGCGGCGCGCATAAAGCGGAATTTGATATTATGAATATTGAATGAAAATGAGTCGGTGAAATTTATACCAATATAAATAATCATAATAATGGTAACGGTAATATAATGCTTTCAATTTTGTGCGCTGCAGTTTAACTTCAACATGATAGTTGCTTAACGGTGCTTTATTAGATATTGTATCGTTCGAAGGCGTGGTCATTGTTTTATTTTATATTATAGACGACTTGGTTCCTATAAGACCAAACCTAAAGATAGCAGCTACAGAATTCCAATTAGTAAGAGATATATCATAACTAGGGCCAACCGATCTCGAAGCTGACAGACAATTTAAGACTATCATGACTCCCATGAAAACGTCTCGCATTGAATTTAATACTAAACAACATACCACATTTAAGGGTTACAACAGTATGAAATTTCGAAAGATCAAATTTTTTATTCTTGCATACTTTTTCGAGTGTCAAAACCTTCAGTAATAGCATATCACTTTCAAATTCTGATTTTTTCCACCGTAAGTCATTGTGAAAACAATTTCTTCTTCTTCTTTATTGGCGAAGGCACCACTTACGCGATTATGCCCGAGTTTACAACAGCGCTCCAGTCGTTTCTTCTTGCTGTTTGGAATCAACTGGTGATTTCAAATGAAGCCAGGTCCTTCCAGACCTGGTCTTTCTAACGGAGTAGAGGTCTTTCTCTTCCTCTGCTTTCCAAGGCGGCTATTGCGTTGAATACTCTCAGAGCTGCAGTGTTTTCGTCTATTCGGACGACATTACCTAGCCAGTGTAGCCGCTGTCTTTTAAGTCGCTGAACTACATCAATGTCGTCGTATATATCGTACAGCTCATCGTTCCATCGACTGCGGTATTCGCCGTTGCCAATGCGTAAGGGACCATATATCTTCCACAAAGCGTTTCTCTCGACCGACTCATCAGATGATGTCATCGTCCAAGCCTCTGCACCATATAACAGGACGAGGATGATGATTGACTGTAGAATTTGGTCTTTGTTCGTCGAGAGTGGACTTTACTTCTCAGTTACCTACTCAGTCCAGTCTGTTGGCAGAAGTTATTCTGCCTTGGAGTCTGATATTGTTGTTGCTGTTAATGCTGGTTCCAAGATAGACGAAATTATCTACGACTTCGAAGTTATGACTGTCAACAGTGACGTGGGAGCCAAGTCGCGACTGCGACAACTATTTGTTTGATGTCAGCAGATATTTCGTTTTGCCCTCGTTCACTCCCTGACCCATTTGCTTCGCTTCCTTATTCATTCTGGGGAAAGGAGAACTAACGGTGCGGATGTTGAGGCCAATGATATTAAAATCATCGGCATACACTCTTACAGAAGATTGTGCCTTCTCGATTCTGCTCTGCAGCTCGAATTATTTTCTCTAGCAGCACATTGAAGAAGTCGCACGACGGAGTCGCCTTGTCTGAAACCTCGTTTGGTACGGAAAGGCTCGGGTAAGTTTACACAGCCGTATTAGTTTTTCGGGGATACCAAATTCAGACATCGCGGCATCAAGGCAGCTCCTTTTCATGCTGACAAAAGTGGTTTTGAAATCGACGAAGAGGTGGTGTGAGTCGATCTTTTTTTCACGCAATACGTTCGATAGAACCTTATAAGCGATGTTGAGAAGGCTTATACCACGGTAGTTGGCGCAGATTGTGGCGTCTCCCTTTTTGTGAATTGGAAAGAGCGCAGTTAAATTCCAACCGTTAAAAAAGGAAAATTTAAGAGAAAGAAAATTCAATCCAAATTGAAATTTAACAACTTTACGACATCGATTTTGACTTGTACGAAATGCCGTAAAACTTCTTTCCAATTTCATTTCGTTTTCTTTCATATCATTTTCTTGCCCGAATATTTATATTTTAATTATGCAATACACTCATATAGTCATGTACATACATATATTTTTCCATGTATACAAACATATGTATGTATCTATGTATATTCCCACGGTCGCAAAGAAAGTAAAGGGATATGTGAATGATTTGTCATTATTTATTTATGCTCACGCATTCACTGCTTCTCAAATTCTTAAATGTTTTTTAAAGTGTTTACAATACCGTTATTCAATGTGAGAATATTATAAACACATAAATTAATTTTTTTTATTGAAATACATATGATTATGAAAGGTTATATTCATTCCTGTAGTAGCAGCGGAAGTATTAAAGCGTTTGATTGTTGTTGTTAATGAAAGAAAAATATTATAGAAATACGAGTCAATCGTTATGTTCTTTTAAATTTTGCTAGACGTTATTAACAAGGTTTTTTTTTCATTATGCATTCTTATAAAATACATTTTCCGAACACAAAAGCTTCAAATTTCACTCAAGTAAGTCTTTTGTTAATAACCGTTAGGTAATAAGTCTTATAAATAAAGATAAATGTTGCAAAAATAAAAAAAATATAAATATAAAATTAATTAAAGTATATATAACGTATGTATGTACATACATATGTATGTATATACTATACATATTTTTTTCGATAATATCGATTTTTTTCTTTTTATGTGCGTATCTATTATTTTTGCTACATGCACAATTAAACAGGAAAAAACGCTTATCCATGCATTTCCATGTTATTTGGGCAAATATTATACTCTTTTTCAAATAAACGTGAATATGTACATTAGGTGATTCAAAAAAAAAATTTTTGGTTCTCGCAAAAATAGGTTCCTAGACACCTCTAAGAAAGCCTCTCCAAATATGAGTTTTTAATTGTAACGGGAAGGTCCTCCGCCTAACGGTTTTCTATTTTTTCTTATTATCAGATAGAAAAATTTATATCTCGCTTCCAACTACTTGAAAAAATATTTTGTTAATTAGGTTTTGTAGGAAATTGAATGCTCTAAAATATGGTCTCTTACGATTTTTTCGTAAACCCAACCGTTTAAAAGATATTAACGGTTGAAATTTGACTATTTTTGGAAAAATTCTTTTTTTCTTATTAATTTTATAACTCAATGAAAAAAAATTATTATGAATGATGATACACATAGTTTTGTAGGAAATTTACTGCTCTGTAAAAATGGTCCACTACGATATTTCGATTAAGTTAAGCGTTTACGAGATATTCATCGTCAAACATCAATGCATATTAGGGTGGATCAAAAAAAAATTTTTTTTTTTCGTTTGGTACTCTGAAAAATAGGTTCCTAGACACCTCTAAGTAAGCCTCTCCAAAAATCTATTCATAATAATTTTTTTTCATTGAGTTATAAAATTAATAAGAAAAAAAGAATTTTTCCAAAAATAGTCAAATTTCAACCGTTAATATCTTTTAAACGGTTGGTTAATCTGATAATAAGAAAAAATAGAAAACCGTTAGGCGTTACAATTAAAAACTCATATTTGGAGAGGCTTTCTTAGAGGTGTCTAGGAACCTATTTTTTGCGAGTACCAATTGAAAAAATAAAAAAAAAAATTTTTTTGAATCACCCTAATGTACATATATGTATATACATACATACATATATTTGAAGCATTATACGCAATCAATCAAGGCGAAACCCTTACAATGTGCCGCATAATCAATCAAAGCTTCAATTGAAAAGGATTATACAACCCACACTGTGCATATACGTAGTATATACAAATATGTGTATGTATATAACGGAACTTTTTTACAATATGTTACATACATATGTACATGCTTTATAAGTATACATATACATATGATATATTTCAACATTCTACGATGTCACTAAGGCAACAGATGAGGCATGAAAAAGAAACATATTTAAATCAATTCGAACACACGTATAAAAATGCATCCGTCCTTTGATATACCTTCATACATACAATGTACATGTACACAGAGTGATACATACGGTGGATTTTTTAAAGAATTTTTAATATTTATACAACACCACACGTTTGATAGAGTATTATTACTTTATTTTCTCAATCCGCTACTTGTAATGTGTACAACCGAGTTTCCCAATCTCCGATTTTACATACATATGTATATCACGAAAGGTTCTCGCATTCTTCATCTAATCAGAATGATTTGCATAAGATTTGCTTCAAGTTGCGCTCCTTAAAATGTCAAAATTACAGCTCAATTGATATCTATGAGACGACTGATAACGGTACTAGCGAAATGAATATACAAAAAATTGGCTTTGGCAGGGATTGCGATAGATACTTATATTCTAGAAGATCTGTAACATTATTTTTCTTTCAAGATTAACATAGGCAAGACTTAACATATGGAAAAGGAATTATATAGACCACTCTTTTAAATCAGAAGAAAAAAATGTTCTCAGAATTGCTTTAAGATACCTCTACGAACAATATACATATACATACATGTAATATCTGAAAATCCAGAAAAAAATCCAAAAAAGTAAATTTTCCCTCGGTTGTACATATCTATTTTAGGCACAAAGAAACACTGTTGTTGGCAAGAGACACTCTGTGAATTCTATTAAAATAACTCACATATTGACTGGTAAATGCCTTGGAAAGTCACTCAAACTTCGAAAAATCTTCCTTTAAGGTTTGTGAAGTCTA
Organism: Bactrocera neohumeralis; assembly: GCF_024586455.1. Taxonomy (NCBI): domain Eukaryota; kingdom Metazoa; phylum Arthropoda; class Insecta; order Diptera; family Tephritidae; genus Bactrocera; species Bactrocera neohumeralis. The sequence goes on from NC_065923.1 coordinate 25,401,877, forward strand.
AGAACGGCATTAGCCCGATTCTACTTAATTAGTACAGACAACCGCACGAATATCAAGAAAATAATCACTCCCAGTTTCAATAATATATTACACAGATTGACCGATATTTTTGCTAAAAAGTTCGTAGTTAATACCGCATTGAGGTCTCTATATTCGGTATATGTATAGAGGTTCGAACAGTTAGGGTCCGATTTCGACTTTTAGTCGTGAAAAGGCAAACCTTAATCCTATATGTGTATAGATTGGTCCTGATATATTCATTGTTGCTTGATTTGTTAACTGGAAAGAAAAAAAATCAGATGGAATTTATAATTACATTATATAGAAAGTCCGATTTCGTTAATTTTCGTATCGTAATATAGGAACGACAGGATAGTATAGCGTGATGTATAGAACTTAATCAAAATTGATTGAGCAAGGCGGAGGTATGGCATTTCACCTAACGTTAGGCGGTGCCACGCCTATTTTCCTATTTTGTCACAGGCTCCTACAAAAATATTCCTTTTCGTATAACATCTGTATAGTTCAAAGCTTATTGAGTTATGGAGCTTGCAGTAGTTTTCAAAAAAATCGTTATGGGAAGTGGGCGTGGTAACTATCCGATTTCGTCTATTTTCACACCGATTGGGGAGGTATTGAAAAAAATCATCATCAGCAAGTTGCAGTGCAAAGGTAAGGAGGAATAGATAGTCAGTCAAACGGATTTCAACTCATCCCGTCATCCTGAATACTTTTATTCTATAACTCCATATCTATTTCCATTAGTTTTAGGTGGTTATTTGTATCCATTACATGTTGCGAGAATATAAAAATTGCTTCTGGAGATTAAATAAAATAATCAGCAAGAATACGATCCCAGCATTTTCATAATATTATAGGCCAGTCTTTAATGCCTCAATTCATATAGATATACATATGTACATATGTACGTTTTCAAAAGATCATTGTTTCTAACCTTTTCCTATATAACCCGTTTGCTTGGTTTCGTTATTTAAATTTATTTAGTAGAGAAAAATGTATGTGTCAACTTTTACTAAGAAACCGTTAGTTGAACAACTTTATCTCTACATAAGAACCCAGCCATGGGTATAAAAATATCTGTGAATTTTGGTTTCAGAATCGCATTTCTTCACTTGGAATTGTTGATATCAAATCGAATTCTTGTTGTGTAAGCATCTTATGCGTGAAGCCATTCAATGGCAAAGAGAAAATTTAAATTGAATCTTATGACAAATGCAAATAATCGAAAACTCATGAGCATGAACCCACACAAAGTGAGCTTCGGATTTCAGTTTGAGTCGGGTGATATTTATGGTAAATATTTCAATGATTGTGGCACACAAAATAGAAATACATATGTATATATGTATGTATGTATATTAGGGTGTTTTTTTTAACTATTCATTTTTTTTAGTCCCATCATGAAATTTCCTTGGAAATTCCCTAGAAAAATTTGAGCTCTTAATATTAACATTAAGGACTGGACCAAGGCATGTAAAAATTTTCCATAGAAAATACAGGACAACCGTGATTTTTTATCTTTTAGATTTCTATAGCTCAGTGGCATTTTATGGTACCGGTTTGCCTTTAGACAGATATTTCTCAGAATTGAACACTCTACAAAAGCACTCATTGCGTCAAATTCGAAACTCACACCGACGAGATAGTAAGGGGCTCTAAACCTGACTTTTCACGAAATTCGCATTTTTTTGTATATATCTCGTAAACGACAAGAGCTATAGAAAAGATGTGCATGACAAACTTGTAAGAAATTTTATTTGCTAGAAAAAAGATCCGAGGTCAAAACAGTTATCATTAATACTTCTCGAGATATTCGGCTTTTTAAGTAAGGCTTTATAGAATTTTCATAGATGGTATGTAATAAAAAATCCGAGTTGACAGTCCTTGGCCAAATAGAAAATCCGGGCCCGTTCCGATTACGTAAGCCCGACTGTCGTGGGAACGGAAGTTAGGTTAGGTTAAACTGTCCGGCAGTCACGTCAGACATAGGCCTAATGATCCTTAGCAATGCTAAAGATGATTGCTTAAAAATTCCTGAAAAAAAACGGTTTCTAAAAGTAAAAATAGTTTCTCACAGCAAACTCAGAGTCTACAAGTAATTCGCTCAAAGTAGCAATGACAGCAGAGATAATAATATTTTTGCACCGGCGAGGAAACTTATTGTTGACTTAAAAACTCGTTACTGAAGTCAAACCTGGGCTGTTATCATAGTATATCAAAATCAATTCTCTTCGAGGGATCTTTAAGTGATCAAGCTATGTTCCAATTATGTGAACGCTTCTTTCGTAAGGTTATCCAGAAATACTATTACCAAATCTTTAAGATTTTCTAATAGAATTTTCGTCTTTCGTCCACATTTGCACAAATACTAATATCAATCATATTCTGTTCGCAAATTCTTACCTCGTGAACTTCTTCCCAATCCAATTTATTGTATAGTAAAAAGTTTTTGTGTGATATTCACATGTCTCTTCGTCTGCACAAATTCACGTTAAAACATTTATGCTTGCAGACCACACAGTGAACTTTTGCTCTTACTCCCTTAGGTCTGTTGTAGTTTGATTTACAGTTCCAGTAGGTGGTGTTGACTTCATTTCTTATTTTGCGAAAAATTCTTTATTGAAAAGTTTCATTTCACACTTTGCATTTCACATTTCGAATCGATTTGCAAGTTGGTGAAATTAAATTTCACAAGATTACCCTGAGGGCGTGTACAAAAAAACAAGAATTTATAGAATGTATGGACATACAAGTAGGTGTTTGAGCTGTGGATAGTCAACAATCATAATTCCTTAAGCCACCAATACACTGAAGTGAATTTTTTTTGTGACATTAATGGTATTGTGTGTGTCTACCTTGCATATCGACATTTACTAAACTTTGTGTTTTTGTTAGAAAAGTTGTTCACCAATTGAACCCAGTCAGCATAAGATCGGCAGTAATGTGGGTAGTTAAAATTAGAAGGTGAAAAGAATACAAATTAAGATGGTATATAAAGTATTGAGTAAACGGCTACTGATACCTTTACTACAGATTTTGGAATATGAGTGATGACAAGCAAATTGTACGACTGCAATATATGTACAGCTCTCATCTAATCGATTCTTCAAATTGTCACAAGTGTTCAAGTAGTTGAAAAAAATAGTTAAGAGAACCAATGCTAAGCTCAAGAAACTATTCTCTTACACCGAATTTAGTGTGGTGGAACTTAGTCCTATCAAGATCTAAATTATCATATTCAAAAGTAGAATGAATTCAGCAGAATAATACCTCTGAAGAAAAGCGATTAAATACTCTAAGATTAAAAATTACCATCTTAAGTTTATTATAACTGTTTGGTTAGGCATATGGGATCAGAATTTGTGACAGTAGAGCGCAGCTGATTCTACGCCTTTTTATTTTAGGACAGCCAGGATTGTTGGACAATCAACTACCTATGTGAGCAAAAGCAAAGTTCTTAGAGGAAATGAAGAAGTGTCTAAGGAATGGAATATGTAGAAATTTACGGGATTGAATTGATGATCTATGAATTCGGTATATTTACAAAAACAAAATTACAAAATAAAACCCTTTTTTCTCCCAAAGAACATGGTCATTTCTTTTATTTTCAAAGCACATTATTCTATATTTTTACCTAAGTGGATCCTTGCTGCACTATTACTTATTCGAATTACGGATAACTGTCATGTCTCCAATGAGGAAATATTTTCAAAAAAGAGTATTCATTTTTTTAATAAGACTTCCAATCAGCATTCCACTCTTGCCTCTGAGTTCGAATATGAGTTTTGTGAATTTCAATTTATTGAAAAAGTTAAGACTAACAGTCGAAACTCTCAATAACATTTTATATATTATCTTCAATGAAAGGATAATCGGATAAATCATTAGGGGTATTATTAAAGACTTTTAATTAAAATTTGAAAACCGTTTAATAAAGACTGTAAGTTCTCTTTAAATTGATATGATATTAAAAGCATTTTTGAGTACTGTAAGGTCTCCTTCTGGGCATGTTAGTTTGAATGAAACTAAACTAACTTCAGATGAGGATAGAGCCATGTGTAAAAGTTCACACAAGTCCGGAAAGTTCTCTGAGCACCATTTACTATAAATTGGGCAGAAACGATTCTTTTACATATGGCTCAAACAGCTCACGGCTTTCGGTCTTAGACCAATTATGCAAAGTGAGGAAGCGAATCATCCCTCCTCAGGATTGTGAGCTGGGTTCGGGACCCGCCACGTAAAAAAACACCTCCAATGAAAAGGACAAAACAGCCTTGGATGAGAGACTCCCCTTTTGATGACGAACCTATAACCGCGTAAGCGTTGACTACGCCAATAAAGAAACTAAATTTAAACAGAGGATCAATTTGAGCTTCTATGATATTCATTTCACTAGAACAAAGCGGCGTTTTTCGTCTTCAGTTATTCTAGATTCAAAGCCGTTTTTTCGATTTTCCTGCGAATTTCTCATTGCAGGAGCTATAGTGAAAATAATTTCCGCGTAACGCGAGTGTACGCATATATTACGCTTTGTTCATAGATATGTAACTTATTTTTGATGAATAACACTGATTTGTTACCCATTAATCAATTAATATTTTTGAGTCGGATGTAGTTTAGCTTAGAGTCAAGCGTCATTCCTAAATAAATAAATTTAGCGGGTTTAAAGTATGGTATTCTTCTGGTTGTGTATGAAAATAAAGCCTACAGACTTAGCTTCATTGAGTTTTATCTGCCATTTCTTTGTCCATTGTAGGACTTTGTTTACAGCTTTTTGGAGATTAGTACATAGTTGACTCGTGTTCACTACTACCAACAGCAAGCAACTCGGTATCACCTGCAAATGTGGCTGTTGTATAATTGCAGTCTACTGGCAGGTCACGCGTGAATAGAATATAAAGAAGAGGAACCAACACACCACCTTGTGGAACTGTTGCTTTTTTACGTGTTTATCGTGGAAGTAGCGACCTGATAAATTTTTTTTTGATGATTTTATGATATCAGAATGCCACTTCCGAAAAATCAGTTTGTGACACACTTTATCTAACGCTTTTGTAACATCCAGAAACACGGTAGAAGAGAATTTTTTCACCTCAAAGGCTTTTTCAATAATGTGTATGATTCTGTGGATTTGATCAATGGTAGAATGGTTATGATACTATCATATCCTGGTTTCCCTGACTTTTGAATCTTCATAACTTCAGCAATTTTCCAATAATGGTAATTTTTACTGTACTAATTGGAGGAAGCTGTTTTAGAACCTCGACAGTAATCAGGGGATTTTTTGTTTTTTAGATTTTTGATTTCCTCACTCAGCTTACTGCTTGTGCAACTTGAGATTCCTTCGCATTCTTGACTGGAAACAGTAGAATAATGAAGATGTGTTTCATATGAGGAAAATATTTTGGCTAAATAATCCAAAAATACTTCCGTTTTTTTTTTAATTATCTCTGACCCAACTGTCAGCACTTATTTTAATGTTTGAGTTTTTGCTGTTTGTAATATTTTACAGATTTTTCAAAAAGAGTAATCGGAATGCTTCTTTTGAGTTTTTTATGCGTATATTTCGAATGTATTTATGTTTGAGAATATTCTCCGAAAAATTTAAATTGATCCGGCAAATGGTTTATGGTAGTTTTTTTATCTTAGTGTAACAAGCGCCCAAAATTGTAAACGCTTTTCTCCGGACCACCGTTTTCAGAGATGGTGAAGAAATTTTCTCCGAAACCGCTGAACCGATCGGCTTGAAATTTCCACAACAGCTTTTTAGATACATATGTATATCTATCAAGTAATGATCGAACGTTGAAGGATCGGGTTTTTAGTCATTCTGAAGTGTAAATTTTTTCACAGAAAAGAACTTTTTTGGGAAACCGCCATTTTGCCAAAGACCAACATTTTGCCTAGTCCTTCGATCATTGTCTGTATTCACTTATAGTAATAATCAGTTTTACCATTTTTATTATACCCTGAACAGGGTACATTAAGTTCGCCGCGAAGTTTGTAACACCCAGAAGTAAGCGTCGGAGACCCTATAAAGTATGTATATGTATATATAAATGATCAATATGTTGAGCTGAATTTAGCCATGTCTTCTGTCCGTCTGTCTTTCTGTATATATACGAACTAGTCCCTCAGTTTTTAAGATATCAATTTGCAAACGTCATTTTCTCTTCAAGAAGCTGCTCATTTGTCGGACTGGCCATATCGGATAACTATAACATATAGCTACCATACAAACTAAACGATCGGAATCAAGTTCTTGTATGGAAAACTTTTGCATTTGACGTGGTATCTTCACGAAATTTGGCATGGATTACTACCTTAATATAATAATCTAATCTCCTAAAAAATTGGTCAGATCGGCTCACTATAGCATATAGCTGCCATACAAACTGAACACATAGTTACTTAAAGAAATGCACCTGTGAAGGGTATATTAGCTTCGGTGCAGCCGAAGTTAACGTTTTTTCATGTTGTTGAATTGGAAATAATTTTAAACTGAAAAATCCTCCTCACCGCCAGATACGTTTTTCACAGATGCTCTTGGAGATCGACTACGAGATCGGGGTAGTCGAAATTTTTAATTATGAGTCACGAATCGTTTTATTCAGCAATTTTTTAGCTTTGTCCATTTTTTAATGTTAAAAATTTCGATTTTTCATTACTCATGCCATATTTCAAGAAAATTGACTGATTAGAACTTGAGCTGTATGTAGCAACTCCATCGAAAAAAGTAGTTTCGAAAAAAGACGTTTAAAGTTTTACTGTCGGCTATTGTGGCAGTCGTTCGCTAAACCTGTTCAGTTGACACGACACTAAAACGGTAAACAATAATTTGGAAGTAATGTGTATTTCGAAAAACCGTTTTAGAGGGATATTTTTGAATTTCTCAACTATCGAATAAAGAAAACAGTTTTTTCGAATTGTTTTAATTTCTACACCTAATACCGCCTTAAGGATCGACATTTCCTCAAAGCAAAGAGTGCAGGGTTCTTTAAAGTTCAGCAGAGCAGATATGTTTGTTTGAGAGACATATTTCATAGATGCTTTCAGCGAGTTGGGGTTTAAGCTCCCCTTAGAATTTGTAGCTAATTCCAAAGAGCTTAAGGGATTGAAGAAATCAGAAAAAAACATCGCCTCAAGCTTGACTTTTGTATTCACATACTTGTATGTATGTATTTTCATACACTTGCTAACAAGATTGTGGCACAGCTGAATATTTACGTAGATACATATGTAACCAAAGAGCTATCCGATATGCCAGTGATATTTTGGTACGCAAATAACCTTATAACTGTCAAAATTGTCGAAAGTTTTATTTTCGACGTTTTTTCACACTTTACCGGTTATTTGTTTCAACCATTCGCAACCCCACGCCCCCCACTCTCTTTCCAAGAACTCACGACGAGCGGTGTGAATGAAACTTTCAAGTGTCACATGAGCGCTTTTCGGCGCAATAACTTTGTATATACGTAAGTATGTAATGTGTGTGGCAAGGAAGTATGCGACATTTCTAAAATACAGACGAGGTTGTCTATATATATATGTATATGTAAGTATGTGTGTGTGTGTGCAACGTGCCGGGACCAGAACCGAAATTCTATTCAAACCAACTCGAATACGAGAAAGAACATGGAATGGAGAAATAGGCGAAAAATAGCAGCAGTGGCAACATGTGGAATGTGGCATGGTAATATGATGTCGACGCTGCACCGGAACCGGCGATAAAACAATCAAATTCAATTGAAATTCAATAATTTTTCCAAATTTTCTCACTCTCTCGTTGCAGTTGACTCAATTTACTATCAACGCTGCTGTTGTTGTTATTGTTGTTGCTATCCCCAGTCACCGGTGGCGCTGCCGCACATTGCTTCTACTTATGCCACAATCCATTGGCTACACATTTGGGCAAGATATTGATTCACCTGTCGATTGGGAGGCGTGCTATGGTCGGCGAAGAGAAAGAAGCCTGCTGATTGCTATTCGACGCCTGCTGCCGGCTGCTGTAGCACAATAGCAAATGTTCCAACAGTCACTTAGTTGCAACTTGTTCACATTTGAGTGCCAGCAATTTTCGCAAATGTTGATAACTGTTTGTTTGTATTTTGTCCAATGCAATGGCGTTGTCCATAACAAAGTAAGTTGGGATGTAAAGGAGTTTATCGAAATTTCGGTGTTCTCAGAAAGCTTAGAATACCATCATGGTATGGATGAAGGTGCTAGGGTCATCATTTTCGAACTGATAGGGCTTACTAAACTTCATAAATGCTAGGGGCTCTGATACCGTGTAATACATAAATCCGAAGTAGAAGGTCCTAACAATGATAAGAGTTTGTGGAGATTAGTATGTTTAGGACATATGAATAATATCTGGCTAAGTGGTTTGAAATGTTTACTATATAATTCGAAAATATATTACAAAGGGAAATTCATCTCCATCGAAGATAAAATTGTCAAGAACGAAATGTTTACTGAGAATTTGTATGGGTTCCTTTTTATATCTGTAAACTTAATACTTTATATGGAATACTCAAACTCATTTAGATTGCATCGAGTCGTAATGAAATTAAGGCTTGTCCAGGAACTCCGTGGATTTGGTAACATACCTGCCCCAACTGCCCAATGTCTCTTAAGTTGGAACATTGGGAACCGGGGAATATATCCCATCTCATCCGGCTGAGCATGGGCAAAGATAATATTTCAGAGTGTGATCAGCCTCCGCGCATTTAAATGATCTGCATTCCATCGAAACCACTTTTCCAATTTTCTGGAGGTGGGATCTTAAAAGCAGGTTCCCTGTGATGACCCATTTTGCTTAGTAGGAGCTTTTTGATCTGCCCACCGTCAATTGTAACATTGTAGTATGCCCCGTGTCCAAAAACTGAGGTGTTCCTCTGGGCTTCAAAGAACCCCTGAAGTAACTGAATGGTCTGATCTGGAAACTGTGTTCCCAGCTGTCCCTGATCATGCCAACTCTACTATACCTCTTCGTGTGTTATTAACTGACTGAGGACTAGTTATTGTCTCCTTGTATAATCTAACGCAGTGAGGCTTAGTAGTGGCGCTACGGATACCCTTAAATGCCACTTGGCCGTCCCCTAGAAGGTTTGTGGACTTGCGGGTTAGAGCAGAAGCCTACTCGGAACCTTCTGTTATGCCAACAATTTCGACCCGAATGAAAGAAAAGCTACCTTCGGCATATGGGTTACTACAGAAGAAGCCGGCTCCTGTTCCTATTTCACCGTTCGATCAATCGATGAATGTGTAGACTTCGTCGTTGAAACTGTGTTTCACAGAATCATTGGTCCATTCTATTCCACGGAATGAAAACGTTGTGTTTAATTCCTCATTGTTTTCTTTTTCTCAAAAGCATTACAAATAAGCTCGAGTTCATTAACAAGTTCGAGCATGATACCATTCCAGTAGTGGCACCGAGGCTGGATCGTAAGCATTGCTTCATGCTTTACCTAAATATGTACTGGCTCGATATCAAGGATAACCTCCAGAGCTTTTGCTGATTTAGTTTTGATTGCGCCAGTAATCCGCAGCAAGCAGGCTAGTTCCACCTGCTCCAAGGATTTAATGCGACAATTGTTCGATAATACTATACACTACACCATCGCACTATATATTGACATGGGACACACTTGTATAGAGCCATTAAACCACGTGGTCATAAACCCGCCTTTGAAGCCATGGCTCTTTTGCATGAGTTCTATAAGGGCTATGGCGGCCCTGCTCCTAATGTATTCTCTCCAACTGGGTTTTTTATTTAAGCTAACTCCAAGATATTTGACAGAATCGAGAGTATAATACTTCTACCCCTTAAAGAAACCAACAGAAAGAATTAATAAGACAAAAATTATATGGTTGCCAACTTTTGGAAAATTTTTACTGCAAAAACTTTTACAGTTTAAATGAAGACTAATAATACGTATATTATATCAAAATGCAAGATTTTTAAGAAAACTGCTACCAAAATTATTTTTTACTAAAGGTTGCCACCTGATTTGAAAATGTTGCCGAATATAATGAATAAGATAAGCGATTTATGGAATATGAGTATGAAACTAAATAAGTTTAAGCAGCATATTGTTAATTTTATTTTTGTTCAGGGTTGCCAGATATTAAAAAAATACATATGTATCAACTAATGACTATCTAACACTGCTAAAACTTATTGAATTTAATGCTCAGCACATGGTTTTAGACACAATTTTTCAAGAAAGCTGCTACCGAAATATTTTTTGATAAAGGTTGCCACCTAATTTAAAAATGTAGTTGAATATAATTAATAAAATAAGTGAATTATGGAATGTGAGTATGAAACTAGATAAGTTTAAGGAGCATATTTTTAATTTTGTTGTTGTTGAAGGTTGCCAGATTTTAAAAAATATGTATCAGTTAATAATTATCTAACACTCCTTAAACGTATTGAATTTAATGCTCAGTATAAAGTTTTTGGCACCAAAAAAATTATTTTGTTTCAGAACACAATGTACAAGTATATTTTCCTGCAGGGTCTCTTGAGCACAAACACTTCTGCTACAAATGTTTATAAGTTCAAATGTCTGGGCATCCGCTGGCATAGCTGTCATTACACACACATGCATGCACACGTGTACTTATTTGCGCTTTGCAACTGCCATGACGTTCAGCTGTCGCAACTACAGTTGATAGCCTTATACTTTCAAATATTTCCTGCGTTACTATTTACATAGATATGTACATATGTATGTGTGTGTATTTGCATTTCGCAAGCAATTGTCGAGCGTGTCGATTTTTATTGCTCAGTGCCACTTTACGCGTCTGCAAGTGGTGGCTGGTGCTTCAGCAACAACTTACCTTGGCACTTCTTGGCGTAGCGCGCTCTGCCGCCATGGCAGCCCTATCAGTTAACACCTTTCACATTTGCTGTTGCCATCAGCGCATTATGCCACATTCACTTTTCAGCACATTTTTTACTATTTTCTTATTTTTTCTTGCTATTTGGTGCTATTTTGTGGCGCCAATAGAATTTGCATGAGTTCACAAGCGCATATGTTCCATGTATGTATGTATGTAATGTGTATTTGTATGTATGTATGTATATGTTATCGAATATTCTTGTGGATGTTGCGTCTGATTATTGTCACATTGTCATTATTTTCTTTGGCTGGAAATTGCAAATTTTCGCTTAGTTTTATTTCGATTGTTGTTGTTTTTGTTGTCAAAATGACAGGCAAACAAACTTTGTTGATTTTTATTGTAAATTTCTTTGTTGTTTGCTTTTGTTGACTTTTTATTTCATATCAAAAGCAAATATGCCACATTTGAAATTGGCAGTAAAGGAATTGCTGTCATGATGAGGCCCCTCCTGTAGCCGCACGTATAATGTCACCTTCCACGTATCTACTTTGTTTACAGCATCGATTTCAATCAGATTGTTATGAAAGGCTTTATGTTTAGACACACTAAAAGTTTGCGTATCTCAACATGAAATGGAACCACGTTCGATTAAATCGCGTCACTCAGTGGACTGACGGCTCGAAAACACATTTAGACATTGGAGCAGGCATTGCGGGATATATATCCATACGGAAGTTTTCCGAATCTTTCGCCTATCTATAAGTCAGTTTCCAACCTCAATCTCCAGTGCCGCGGGCATAGGAAGTTTGGATAATCTGCCGGCAATGAGCTGGCCGACGAACTACCATAGCCCACTCTGAGGCAGCGACCAGGATGATTAGGCTAGAACCATGAATTGCGGTGGGGTTCCACGCCATAAAGAAGTTGCTCCGCACGAAGGAGAGAGTGAGGAGAAAACAGCTTTGACTTACGCCATGCCAAGCTACTTCTGGGAGGGTAAAACCTTGCAAGATTTAAGGAAATGATCAACCTTCCCCGACACCAATTCCTTGTCACGGTCTATACAAGTCACCGCAAACTCAGGAAGCCCTTGTCCAACAGAGGCATAGTCTCTTACGCAAACTGTCGGTTCTGCGACATGGAACAGGAAACTCCAGCACACCTGATTCTGGATTGCCCAGCAATTTGCAGAAGCAGGCTCAAGGCCCTAGGCTCCATCTACGTGGATAGGGATCACATCACCTCAGTCGCGCCCAGCAGGCTCCTTAAGTTGTTCAGAATGCTGAACTTTTGTGACCATATGTGATATAGGAGAGGGCGCAATACACCATAGGTCGCAATACAAAGCCTCAATTTTTCTATCTCTATGTATGTTAAAAATAGGTATAGTAAAGGATATCCATTATTTTTCCAATATATGAATTCAAAAATCTTTATCTCGCGTTGTATGGTATAAGTAAGTGCGACCGGGCTACGCTATAAAGTATTATAAACATAAAATTATATAATTAATAAGACCACAGGAAAAAGGCAGTTTTCCGCAATTTGCAATTTTGGATTCCTCAATTCATATCCTGTAATTGTCAAAGATGTACCATGGTCAATTGTCGAAAAAATCAATAAAATATTGGAAATCGTCGAGTCCGATCATTATTTGATCACTGTTTCAAAATGCCGATTGGATCCATTTGAAGTATGGATACCATACCTCTCACGGCAAAAAAAAAACCTCAGAGCCTGAGTTTCCATCTGCAAATCGCTGCTGAATCACAACAAAAACAATTCATTTCTGAAGCGGATGCTTACTGGTAACGCAACTTGGATCATTTACGACAACGTCCTCACGCATCGATATTGAATAGTCAGCAGCTCCGAGAGCTTGGTTGGGAGGTTTTTTTGCATTCATCTTATTGTCCAGATCGCATCATATCTATCCCATTACATGGCGAATGAGTTTGCTGGTGTAAAATTCACCTCAAGAGAAGCTTTTGAGGCAATAAGACCTAATATTACTTCAAATTGCATCCGTACGTACCATATGGTAATTTCTGGATATCCGATTTTTTTCTAATCTCAAGCCTCAAAAAAATTCGCTGGAAAAAATACCAACAATAAAGACGTAATCTCCAAGTATGAGATTTATTTTGATGCAATTTATTCCAAAAATAGGCTTTGCTTACTTGTTTTGCAGTAAACTGAGTTGGGTCAAAACAAGTGCAGCACTATTTTAATAAGAGGATGAGTGGAATTCTTTTATATACATAAACAGATTACCTAAAGCTGTATAATATAATTTGACGTTTCATACAAAATAGCAATTTTCACCACTTACTCTTCATGATCATAGAAAATACTTTATTTATTATAGATTAGTAGGGATGTTGACATAATGTAAATATGCGAAATTGAACATTTTTTACAAGTCTGAAAATGAAAATATAAAAAGAATTTTAGATAGACAGCCGTTCCCAGCCTAATTGATCCATATTTCGGTGACGATCACGAAACATCTCAAAAACTATTTCGGATTGCGCTTAAACAAATTCATACACTGTTGTGAATTTGTCTCACGGCCTTAAGGTCAATTCTCCATGTAAGATATGTATGAGATACCTACTGTCTCAGCTATTTCGTTCACTTCCAGTCTATGATCTACAAGATTTCGTAATCTTGTATGTTTTAAATCTCTTTAAGGGGTTATACCAGTGTAACACTTTCAAAAAAAAATTTTATTTGATTTTTCGATAGTTTGTATTTTCAAAAATATTCTGTGAAATCGGCAAGGTCGTATCTTGAATAGTTTTTGGATGGCAGCGTTCTAAAGAGCGACCGCTCGCAGGTATTTTCATATATTAGTGAAGCTTTAAGGGGTCGGTAGGGTAATTTTTTTTCAAGAAAATCGCCTAATTTTTCATGCGTTACACTGGTACGTATATAGCCCCTTAAACCATATTTTTCCCGATAGCTATCAAAGACGAAGAATCGCGTTTCTTGCTTTCAAGATACCAAAAGTGATGATCAAGTGATAAATGGTTTGGTAATAGGAATATGAAAAATGCTGTTAAAAATGTAAATTGAAAGTTATGTTAGTAAAACGTTCATAATAATAAATTGAATTTATTCTTCAAAATACTACTCATCCCCAAAGTAATCCCTACAAACTTTTTTCATAATAATAAAATATACTTTTATATTCATCAATTTCAAAATATATTGTTTTCGCTTCCTCAAAGTAATCCCTTGCCTGATTCCGGACTGTAAGCATAGATACATGACTCATCGCCAGTAATGGCCGATTCGCATGTACCAATTCCTTTATTTTATTGACTTGTTGATCATCGGTTGATGTTGATGGCCATCCTGAACGTGGTTCATCGTCAAATCGTTCTCGACCCTCTTCAAATAATGTGTTCTAATCAAAAACACTTGCTCGTGATAACCAGTTATCATCAAAGGCCTTTTACAACAATCTAAACGTTTTGGCGCCAGAAATTTGATTCGTACACATAATTTAATGGAATGAATAATTTCACTCATCGAAAAAGTCGACGAATGCACTTTACGACTTCAGAAAGACATTTGACACATATGTCACTGACAGTTATACCAATCAGGAAAAAAAAATGTTTCAACGAATGGGTTTTTCGTGCGAAACTTTTATTAAAAAGTCTTACTATTTTTTGCCCACAGTAGTATGTTGAAAAATTAATGCATGAAAAATTGCTAAAATTTTTCGCTAAAAAATTGTTTAAAGTTGCTGATTTTCCAAGTAAAAAATTACACAAAGTTGGGAAAGGAATAACATATTTACTAAATCCAACTTTTTGGAACATTTTCTTATGCTTCACTTAGGCGTTATTTCACTAAAAGTTTTGTATAATAATTTAATTTAAGAGTTAAAAATATGTCAAGGAATATAAAAGAAGCGCTTCCCTAAAAAATTACTCACTAACCCAAAAGCATTTGGTATGCAAATCAGATATTCATACCTAAATTTCATTGACCCCTCTTTACCTCGCGTACACACCTACATGCACACATCCATATAGCAAATTATTATATCCTGGTGAAATTCAAATATTTCATAAATTAAAATGTTCACGTTTCACGCGAGAAATTTTTGCTTTTAATGCAAAACTCCAAAAATAAATTGGACAACAAAAACAATTTTTTTGGATGCAAAATAAAAGTGGCAATGCATAAAACACCGAAAAGCACACAGAAATAATACACAAGCAATGTAAATGTACATACATACGTTTGTGAGAAATGTGTATGTGTGTATGTGTATGTGCATGTGGTGATGTGTTGAGCTTGTATCGCTTGAAAGTTCTAAAGCTCATAAAAGGAAATAAACACACACTTTTGCTGACATGTGTGACTACATAAACACGAATATTAATATATGTATGTATGTATGTGTACACATAGATATGTATGTCCAAATATATGTATATAGATATATTTATGCATGGGTTTTATGTGCTTGCCTGTGTGTGTTCATCATCACCATCAAGTTATGCTTATATCTTCACCGCATTTACTATACAGGGTGCTTCGTGGTAATTACTTCACGATATAATTTATTATACCTCATACATAATATTACTGTTTTTCACAGAAAGACTCCGACTATAATTTAGGAAATTTCATTTTTTGGAAATTATTTCTTGAAGATTATTGTGACCGCCCCAAAACGTGAAATTATCTGCTCAGCCTAGTGTTCTCTCAGTAAATCCATTGATTGAAGCGATGTGTAGGAATTGGCGTCATCTTGTTGGAACCAAAATGTCGCCGAGATCACGAGCTTCAGTTTCAGGTATCAAATTGTAGATTATCAAGGCGCGATAATGGTCGCCATCGACGGTCACGATCTCACCGGCATTATTTTTGAAGCAATATAGACCGATGGTTCCACCGGCTCACAAACCACACAAAACTGTTGTTTTTTTTCTGTATGAAATGGCAGGTCTTGGATCTCTTCAGGTTGCTCTTCGTCCCATATGTGGCAATTTTGCTTGTTTACACACCCATTTAGCCAGGAATGTGCCTCATCGCTGGCAAAATTTAGTTCAAATTTCTACAAGATGTATTTCGTACGCTTTCAATTTAAGATCTCGACATAAAAAGCCCCAAGTTGTAACCAAAAACAGAGCGAGTTGCTGCGAACGGCACCGATTCGACTCTCCACGGTCTTCGTGTACACTCTCAGCTACGGCTCCTATATTTTCTTGACTGCGTGCTGAACGAGGTCAATTCAGTCGAATATTATCCAATAATGAATGCTGGGTCTCAAGATTGGTGATGCTGTTGTGAATAGTACTCTCAGTAGGCCGATTTTGTTGACCATAAGTTGAGCGAAGCGCGCGAAACAAGTTCTTTACAGAACGTGAACTTTCGTATTTCGTTGAACGATTTGTAAACTTTGTTCGGGCGAAAGTCTTGCCACGATGAAATGCCAAACAATATTGAACAAAAATACCATGACAGCTTGACACAACTCACGCGGGATCTGTCAAAAAAAGGCTATAGAAAAAAGTACCTCTTCTTGGATCAGACCTTAGTGTTTTGGTTCCTAAATCAATTAATTGCGGTTCATACCTTTCATTATATTTTTCTCTACAGTAGCAACCGCTCTAATCTTGCTCAATCTCTTCTTAACATCTAATTATCTTTACTTTCTAAAAACAATGTAAGGACTCAAACTCTTAGAACAGAAACCACCAACGAAGTCTTGCGAAATCTGTCAAACGAAAATTGTAACTACAAGTGCAGTTGTTTCTAAAATGGATTCTGCGAAAAATTTATGAAATATATGTTTAGTTTGAGTAGGAGGGCTGGTCTTGTTACCAAAGGGAAAGCACAATCCCACTTGGATGGCTGTGAATACTGGTTCTTTGTGATTCTGAAAAACTGCTAGATATGGATCTCCAAAACCCTATAGATAGACGCTTTGAGCCTACCACAAATTTGTTAAGACGACTAATAACAATCGCAGCAAGTTCGCCAGTTAGCTGAAAGTGTGTCTATCAAGATGTTGCAACCTCAGTCTGGCAAATGATGGACAATTAAGGGTAAACAAGTATTTACTAAGCTAATTCCTTCGAATCAAAATTTAATGAAATTTTGATCTAGTATATACATATATCATCTCAATCATCTGATCACCGACAAATTTAATACTGCTAATATGCCTTCAATTGGAAAGTCGAAGATTCCGTTTAGACGGTCTTGGCGCTTCTTCAGTTACTTTTCTGTAAAATAAAACATGATAAGCATCACCCTATACCTACGTAAATATTACCACATATCAAACCTTTATATGTACCTCGCCACAAATCCCTACCTTACGCTACCAAAACAAACGAAACAGCGCCAACAACAACTGCGCATGTCGGCGGATTTGCTGAAAACAGCTAAAATGATAAAAATATTACAAATACCCGAAGAGGCGAAAAATGCCAAACAAACGAAAATATTCGACACCACAAAAATCCTCACGAAATGGCGGAATAAATTAACGGCAAAGGCAAAACGGGTAAAGATTAGCATAGTGCGGAATTAAAATACACAAGAGACACGTCCTCCGTATGTGTGTGAGTGTGTGGGTGGGTATGTGCCGCTAGGTTGCAACGATAACTTTTACATCCGCGACCACAGTGTGCGCAAAAAGTGCACGGACCACTGCGCTGGAGGAAGACTTCAAAGCATTCTAATCGCTGTAATGTAGCGGCTTTCGCTGGCGGCTTGAACTCGTAACTAACTACCAACAACAACTTCCACTTATTTAATTCACTTCAATGGAGTAAAGGAGAAACAACAACAAAAGCAGCAAATATACTCCAAAAGCATATTTACCCACTCGAAGTCAAATTTATACCGAAAATGCCAAGCCAAAATTGAGGTCTAAGCAAAAGTAAAGGAATGGAAGGAGCAGAGAAATGAGAGCAATAAAAACAAAAAAATAAAAACAACACAAATTTGAAATTAAAACAACAAAGCAAAAACATACTACAACAACAATGAACACAACAAAAATAAAATAAAAACTATAACATGAAAACAAGAACAACAACACAAAACCAGTAAAAGCAGAAAATAACAAAAAAAGAAAAACCAACAGCAATAAACAGTCAGTACAACAACAAAAGATCCGAAATCAACAAAAAACCAACAACAAACGAACCCATGTTGCCACTCATACACACAACATCAACAACAACAATAACAGCAAGAACAAAAACAGCAAATTCAGTAAACAAAAATAAAAACAATAAAAAACAACAACAACACAGACAGCAAAAGCAGAAAACAACAAAAAGAAAAAACGACAACAACAAACGTATCCGTGTTGCCACTACAAACAAAACTTCAACAGCAATAACAAGCAGCACAACAACAACAACAAACAAGCAGTACAATAACAATAACAAACAATTCAATAACAAGCAGTACAACAACAATAGCAAGCAATACAACAACAATAACAAGCAGTACAACAACAAGTAATGCAACAACAACAATAACAAGGAGTATAACAGCAATAACAAAAAATTCAACAACAATAACAATCACAACAACAACAACATGTTAGATGTCTGCAATAACACAGCAACTTGAGCCACTAAAAACTGTGAACAACAGCCGAGCAATTGAAATTGGTAAAAAGGAAGAAGAAGAAATTATTGAAAATTGAAACCAAAATAAATAAACAGAATTCGAACAGCGCAGCACACAAATCGACTACCAGGCAACCAAGCCGCTGCTGCTGTGCCCGGCAACCCACATGCCAAGCGCCCCACCGCTGTGTGAGTGGTGTGTGTGACTGTGGTGGACTGGTGCGCTGTGTCTGCTAAGTCCAGTCACCGACCCGTTTGACTGCTGCCGGTCGACCTGCCTGCTTGCCTGCCTATCGCTTTGACAGCCTAACAACCGTGCTTACCATTATTGTTGTTGTTTATGTGTGTATGAGCATTCTACTCCTTAGCAGACCTGTCCGCGACTGTCCACCGCAGCGGCATAACAACCACATGAGTTATAGTGGACATGTATATATATACATACATACATACATACATGTATATGAGTATGTGATCACACAACAGGCTGCAAGTGAAGTGTTAGTGGAAAGGTATGCGCTCACTCAACTCAGCGGAGCAAAAGCAACTTCAGTGGAGCAGGAAAATACTATGACGGTCATGCTGATTGCATGGACTGCCGTCGCTGGCATATATGAGCCGAAAAAACAACAATAACAAATGAGTACGGTCAATAATGTTTAACAACTTCACTCATGAATGCGAGGCAGCGAAGTGTGTTCTTATGCTTTTATATAACACATACATACATACATTTGTATCTGAATGTACACATACAAATACATACATATGTATACTTTTTTATACAAACATACAGACAAACGATATGAAAGTCCATAACAAATCTTATATAGTAAGTCCACTGACCACTTATTTCTCCTAGTTCCAGTTTTGAAGAATTAGATACTGTTGTTGTTGTTGTAACATTTGAATACAGGCCTTGGCCGGTTTTGAATCCGGGTCTGTTTCGGTTAAGCAATCCTGACAATGCTAGTAATGGTCCTATAATGTCTACTAAAAATAAATCCATTAACTGAAGGTTTTATTTGGCAAAGCTTGAAAGATACGATTTAAGTCAAATATTCCGGTTTTTATGATAAATTTTTGCCATTTTGAAAATAATTTCATAATGACACCCTCAGATAAACGATCCTCCTTACTGACACACTGGATTTTCACAAGCTTCACTTTAGGCAAATTTTTCTCCATCAAAATCATTTGCCATAGTCAGGAACAGCTAGTCAACGCTTGTCGCCAGATCTAGATTATAAGTTTGATGCATAAAAATCTTCCTGCCAAGCTACCGAAGCTTCTGAGGAGCTACAAACGCTGTGAGTCGTATGACGTTGTCCTGACAGAACACTATTCCCCTCCTATTGGTCCAAGCTGCCGTTTATGGGCGTTTACTTCGTTCAGACGGCTTATGGTAGGTAATTCCTTTCGAATCCCATCCAAACCACATAGCAAAACCTAACTGGCCGTGAATCCTTACCATCAATCCTGGCTTAGTCACTTTTTATGGCGGCTTTTTGATAATATTTTTTAAACAAATAAATAAAATAAATATAAAAAAAATCGCCCCACTCCGGGATTTAAAAAAAAATTTGTCAAATTTTCAAAAATGAAAAAAAAAATAAATAAAAAAATCGGTCCACTCCGGGATTAGCAGGGATAGTTGTCAAACTTATTGAAGTTTTTTTTGAGGGAAAAAAAAACAAAAATGGCGAACTTCCAAAAAATGGCGATCTTCCAAAAAATGACGATTTTACTTAAAAACCCGATTATTTTATATAATTGATCGTGTTAAATTTTTTTCGTGTATTTTTTCGAAAAGTTCATTCAAAAACAAAAATTTAAAAAAAGGTCCCCAAAAGTCAATTTCTACAAAAGTTATGGCTATTTGAAAATAAAAAAGCCTTTTTTTGAAAAATTCATAACTTTTTTTGAAGTTGGACAAAGAATTTTGAAAAAATTCTCAAAAATGTTTTTCAAAGGGTAGAAAAGGATGGTTAAGTTTCAGCAAAATCTAAAGGGGTCGGGTACAAAAGTGGTCGATTTGGTATGGAATACCCCATATGTACTTATGTATGTATATATATGCGAGCTACTTTATGTAATAGTATTTTAAGGTAATATATCACTAAAGCTCTACCACACACAGCTGTCTGTATCAACTAATGTAAACATGTATGTATGTATGTATGTATGTGTGCGTGTGCTTTCAAGACGTTCAATGACCTCACAAAAAACAACTTAAGTAATCTCAAAAATAAATTGCCCTACCTCAAACCATAAAGTGCGCAAACGCATTAACCAAATGTATGTACATATGTATTAATATACATACATATACATATGTACATAGGTACATATATGAATGTATAATGTACGTAATATAAAATCAAAATATTAAAGAAGACATTAAAAATATAAATTAAAATAATTATAACTAAAACTACTTATTAACATAACTAACTATGGACGAATACATACGCACCGAGCATTTGAATACATGAGTATAACACCTCACACTACCTGGCATATTTACATAGGATATACTTACTTAGCTATACAGATATCTATTACTAACAAGCTGATTGGGGAAAACACTTTCTTGTTTGCCAGTATTTCCTATACATCTAAACATATATAGAGATAAATATTAGGGTGAAACCAACAAATTTATATTATTTTTTTTTTTACTTTATATTCAGAAGAATTGGTTGGTAGACACTTCAGCAACTGTGATGTTAGAGGCTGTTTCTTGCTAATTTTGGATGGCTAAAACTGAAAATGTTAGTAAAAATTTCCTAACACGTGGGTCAAACCAACACATTTTTCTGAAATGACAAAAAAAGCTCTCCGTTATGTTACCTAAAACTCCTATATAATAGATCATAAGACCCTCATAAATCGACAAAGCGTTTCGAGCCTAACACATTTTTTTCAGACGGCTAATGTCAGTTTCTGCTTAATATGTCGCCTCCCGCTGTTAAGAGCATTTAGTTAAGAAGATCTCCTGCGTTTCACTCTTAGCCAAAAATAACTTGAAGTCCTCTGTTCAATTGCTAGAAAGCAAGACACCAAACTAGAACACACTCGGTGCCATTCCGATGTGAGCTCAGTTGCCAGCGAGTCCACTATGATAAGGCACCGCAACGAGTCTGATGATAAAGAAGCTTGATGCTATTTCTAATGAGGACAGACACTCCTTGCCTAGCTTATTAGTACTAGTATTGCCGCTCAGCTGACGGAGTGAATGCACATCTCCCTGAAAGAGTCTGCACTTCGTAGCAGTACGTCTACCGCTTCTGCCTGAAAAACACAACAGTGGTTCGGTAGCCTAAGGCTAAGATTGACGAAGAGCTCACTTTTCAGCAATGCACCTGCTGACAATGTCTACGGGTACTAAGACATTATTCTTTCCTCAACGCTTAGCCTCCATAAAAGTTTACTACCACGGATAAACACTAAAGAATTGAATTTCTTAAAAATCTAAAAGACAAGATATTTTTTTCACATAGTAGATACCAAGATATAAACTTTTCATTCTAACCTTCTCTTTCTCTTCATTAGCGTAGACACCGCTTTCGCAGTTATAGTCAAGTTTCCATCAGAGCACCAGTCGTTCTTCCTTCTTGCTGTTTGTTGGCAATAGGAGTTTCCGAGTGTAGCCAGGTCCTTCTCCATCTGGTCTTTCCAACAGAGTGGAGGTCTTCTTCTTCCTCTGCTTCCCCCGGCAGGTACTGCGTCGAATACTTTCAGAGCTGTAGTGTTTTCATCCATTCGGACGACATGACCGTTGTCTCTAAATTCGCTGAACTAAGTCAATATCGTCGTACATCTCGTTCAGCTCTTCGTTTCATCGACTGCGATATTCGCCGTCGAGGCTCACGACTTCGCAGTTATGACTGTCAAGAGTGACATGGGAACCAAGTTATGAGTGCGACGACTGTTTGTTTGATGGCAGGAAATATTTAGTTTTGCTCTCGTTCACTACCAGATCCATTTTCTGTGCTTCCTTGTCCAGCCTGGAGAAAGCAGAGCTAACGGCGCGGGTATTGAGGCCGATGATGTCAATGTCATCAGCATACGTCAACAGTTGTACACTCCTGTAGAAGATTGTACCTTCTCTATTTAGTTCTGCAGCTTGAATTATTTTCTACAGGAGTAGATTGAAGAAGTCGCAAGATAGGGAGTCGCCTTGTCTGAAAACTTCCCGATGTCGATTGCCTTTTCACAAGTCTTTTCCAAGATTTGGCGCACAGTGAATATCTGGTTAGCTTTTGATTTTCCAGGCCTGAAGCCACACTGATAAGGTCCACTCAGTTTGTTGACGATGGGCTTTAATCTTCACACAATACACTCGATCGAACCTTATATGCGATGTTGAGGAGGCTTATCCCACGCTAGTTGGCGTAGATTAAGGGGTCTCCCTTTTTGTGGATCGAGCAGAGTACACTTAAATTCCAATCGTTGGGTATGCTTTCGTCCGACCATATTTTACAAAGAAGTTGAAGCATGCTCCTTATTAGTTCTTCGCCGACGTATTTGAATAGCTCGGCCGGCAATCCATCGGCGCCCCCCGCTTTGTTGTTCTTTAGGCGGGTAATTGCTATTTGAACTTCTTTATGGTCGGACAAGGGAACGTCTGCTCCATTGTCATCGATTAGGGAATAGGATTCGCCACCTGCTGGTGTTATGTTTTCACTGTCATTCAGCAGGCTGCAGAAGTGTTTCCTCCACAATTTCAGTATGCTCTGGGCATCAGTCACGAGATCACCTCTGGGGGTTCTACAAGAGTCATTCTAATTGTAAGGAAAAAATAGGAAACTGAAAAGTCCAGGACCTTCCTATTAATTTTAATTAAATTAAATAATTAAATATAATTATTAAAAGTTCATTCCTGCAGCGATTTTTTTGAGGTGTCGACCAACCAATTCTTCAAAAGAGAAATTAAAAAATAACGATTTTTTTTTCCTCACCCTAATAAATACATGTATATGTACATGCATATGTATATATGTATGTATGTATGTAGATCAATGCAACGCCACACTTTTTCGCTCTAATTTCAACGCTTCAATTGCGGCATAACCCGCTTTGACAAGTTATCACTAACGAGAAATGTATGTATGTATATATGTATATAAAATGTGCGTGTGTATGTGTGTGGAAATTGAACATAACACAGTTATTCGGTAACTCTAGCGGTACAGTGTGGGTTTGGAATGGTATTTTGGTATCTCCCACCTTACCAATCATAAATTATACAACGTACCCGTTGACAAATAAACACAAAAAACAAAAAAAGGCACGCAAATCAATAACTACAACAATAGCAACAACAACGAAGAATAAATAATTTTTATAAAAACAATTTGAGAAAACAAACGCTTATCAGTTGAGCATTGGGACTAAAAATAAACGCCACAGTTGATTAATAAAGGCACGCATACACACAAGCAACAACACACACACACACACACATGCATACACTTTTAATGGAGCGCTGTGCAGTAAGCAAAACAGAAGCGAAATGCAAACAACCATCGAATGTAAACAGAGTCAACAAAATAGTAAGTAAACTGTGTGTAGAAGCAAAAACAACAAGTACAAAAACAAAAATAAACAAACCATGAAAAAAGCGAAGTGAATTAAGCAAAGCGCGTTGCAGCAAAAACATAAAAATTCTCGACGAAAAAAAAAATCTCGACAAAAAAGTCGGCGGCTATCAGCAAATGCGCCATTTGGACGCGCTTATCGCTCGTGGGAGAAGAAGAAGCAGCAGGAGTCGCCAAGGCAACAGTGCAGCGCCGCTACTGGAGCGTGAAAATCGTGAAGAAGAAGTCACTTCGCCGTGCAGCTTGCAGCCGGTCATCCATCTTGGCTCTGCAAATAAACATATACATAAGTATACATACTTATGTACATATAGACACGCATACAGCCACAGGGATAACCATTTAAGAGGCCAGACGACACCAGGCACTGACATTCAAACGCTCGACGGCCCACCACCAGTAATAATCCCCGTGGAAACCAGGCATTCAATTTGTAGACGGTAATCAATCATCAAAGAACTTTATGAAAATAAGCAAGTATCCTGCAGGATAAGCAAAAGTGGTGACTAAAAGGTTAGACGTAAGTCGAACGATACATAAAATAAGCAAAAATGCTAACTTTGCTTGCACCGAAGCTAATATACCCTTCACAGGTGCATTTCTTTTAGTATTAAATATGAAAAAATATATTTTTCAATTTTGTATGGAAGCTATATGCAAAATATAGTAATATGTCTATATGCTCAAATAAAAATTTTCCATAGAAGAACTATATTTCTTATAATGGTCCGATATCGATTACATTTTTGCCTTAGAAAATAATCTATACCAAATTTCACATGAAGATACATTGTCAAATAATTGTCATGAAAGTTTTCCATACAAGAAATGAATTTTTGATGACTCCCAGCTCTTGAATGCTACGGCTGCTCAAGCTTTTATAATAAATTTCCTTAAACGTTTTATTAATTCATTTTCTCTTTATTTTGCTCCATGTTTGACGCTATAACTCACGGATGTTAATCTGAAGGCGTAAGATCCGTGGTTTTTCCAATTTGATCTCACAAAAGTTGAACATTCACGAAAAAAGAGTTGAGATCATTTTACCTATTGTTCTTCCAAACAACTTTGGCTAATTTTTGGAACGCCATTTGCTAGACTGTTGGACACTTTCGACATCATATTCATAAATCGACGTCTTGGTCAACAGCATTAATGCCTTTGATAAATGTAGGACTCTCAGCTACGTTGATTAAAATTTAAAAAAATTGGTATCAGTCTAGCATTGGCACCTTTCATAGCGAAGACATCAACCAAAATGTTTTGATTAGATCCATAAGATGTTGTGATTTTCTGCTACTCCTCTGATACCAACACCATGATATCATAGCGCTATTTATAATAGTACCTTGTGTCACTCAAATACTTGAGTTCATGATAAAGTAGACTCCCTAAAGCTCTTTTGCAATATTTTCGACTATTATGTAGATATGATTTCATTGGAAACACAAAATTTAAGGTAAACTTCCAAGATAAAAATCGCCAAACAAACCTTCCTCGTCATATAGAAACAAACAAAGTAATTGACATACATATGTATGGATATCAAATTTCACGCCAACATAAGAAGTTGTATCCCCATTATAGTAGCTGTAAATCTGTGTATACTATTTCTGGACATTTTCAATAAGTTCTTGATTCTATTCCTGAGTCTGTTCATATCTGTTTTATGGTGTTGCAGCTTGTTATGGATTCCCATCTGCTAGGAGGAATTTGTTCTGAATACACACATATAGGCGCTTTTTTTGTTTGCTCTCAAGGGTGATGAAATTAACTCCGTCTCAGAGGCGCCTAGCTTGACTAACTTGTCTGCCTTCTAGTTGACGAAAAATTTCGTTTAAATGGAAACCCAATGTATGAGCAAGTGGAGCTGACCTGCCAGTGAGTTAAAAGAATTCCTGCAATTTTATTCTCCCGTAGTTATTCAATGGAATGAAGATCCATGCATTGTCTATATGACAATCTTGACAGAAGCATGGTAAAGAAATTCAAAACCCGATGGAACGAGCTACCTGGCTGCAAAACTGCAAAAGTCATGTACAAAACGGTAGTTCGGAAGTACACAAAATTCCTATTGGTACTCGATAGAAGAGACTGTAGCAAAATGATGAGAATACTAACTGGTCACTCTCTGGTGTAACTGGTGCTGGTGTTACGCTGTAAGCATCTGGGCTCCCCGCGGTATGTTACACTGTAGGAGGTATCGATAGTGAGGCCGCACAGTCTGTTAAAATTCGCGTCAAGCGATTACATTACAAAGGATGACTACTCCTCTTAGACTTAGCAACTGAACTCTATCTCACAAAACAGGTCTATGCGTGGCTTATTAGCCTACTAGATTAACATAATCTAAATAAATATAACCCATTCAATGGATCTAGACAGTCCGCTTGGAAGATGCGGCCTGAGTTTTGTTGACGAACAGAAAGAGAGATGTCAAAATACTTGGAATATATCCCCGCCCATACTTCGCAGTCCATTTTGGACTCCTTGTATTAAGTTTTTTTTAATCTCTAACATAAAGTTTAATCTGTCATGTGGAAAACTTTGAAAAATTTATGAAATTTAGGATTATTTTTGCATCTAAAGTTCTATCTCGTAGTCGAGTAGTTGGATGTCTTAACTAGATCTTTAACAGGCTCTTTTATTATATGAGGCTTTATGTTATCTTTGCAAATGCGGAGTCTCAAGAAGTTTCTACAAGCCGACTCGAAACCTAAAGTCGACTTTATGATAAAGTTTCGTTATAGAAACGCGCTTGAAACTTTGATACTGCCTGGAACGTGGTGATCCTGGATGTTTGGATATTAGACGAATTGTGATTCTCTGGTTGGTTAAATAACGTGGTTCAATTTGTCTAATATTATTTTGCCTTCTCTTTACAAGAAAATATGGCTACTAATATTTCATATAGAATCCGAGATTTTTTACGTGGACCTACCCACCGGCACGAGCATCAAATAATCAACAAGCAATATGTGAATACTTTTGCAAAGTACATACATATGTATGTATATACTTACATACATATGTATATGTACGTATTATGTATGCTTACATATAAAGTAGTTGCATTAAAGTACTAAGTGCTGATAAGAACCGCCGCGAAATAAATATAGAAAAATAATGGACTATAAAAAGTTGTAAACAATTATATAATGGAAAGTGCGTATTTATATGCATATTCCCCTTTATTGCTAGAATGGAGCACAAGAATCTAATAAAGTTATGTGGATATGTACATACATATGTATGTATGTGACTTGGCTACAAAACTCCACATGTGTGGCAGTGCCACTAAAAAAGCGCTGACCCTAAGAAGCTCCCATTACCATTTGTCAGTTCATGAGAACGAAGACAATCAAAACACAGAGCAAAGAACCTGTTTAAATTAAAACAAACAAAAAATAAATTATAAAATTCTCAGTAAACTAAGGGCACTCAAAGCGCAAATAGGGACTTACACTCAATACTAAACTGAGTTGAAAGAGAGTATTTTTGTGATGGAGTGAAAATAAAAATCTTGCAAGTACTGAGAAAATGGGCACTCAACAAAAATCTGCCGGTTAAACAGCTTCGCTCAATACTAAGTTCCAAAGCACTCAGCGCTCCAACGAGTTTACAGCTATAGAAAATAAACACACTCATACTGAAGTAATAATTACTCACTTTTCTACGCTCACTCACAAATTAAACTCTTCGCAGTGTATCTCATGAGCACTTAATCTACTCACTCATCCATTCATTTGCTCACTCTCTCTCCCACTCACTCAATGGTGTCAAATCAGAAGTTCACCGCTTCACAGCGGTCTCAAGAGCACTTAATCCACTCAATCTCTCTCCCACTCACCCAATGGTGTCAACAACCAGTCTGCGCGCATTGTCTGGCCAAGTAGTGAGCACATTTACCTCCATAACCATTGCCCGGCGCTGGAATTGTACGCCACTTGAAATCAGTTTGACTTCAACGCGCTCAAACGATTGTAGTGATTCGTAATAACTTCGAGAAAATCTTATATATTTTCGGCAATTAAATTGATACAAAGAAATAGCGATTTTTAATTTGAAATTTTCAATGCAAATAAAGTGAGTGTTTCAAACAACAACGATAAGTAACAGAAGGAGCATTAATTGCTCTCAAACTCAGACACAGCATCTCTGCGCAAAAAGAGTCCTTGCTGAGCGCCACATATCCATATCCTTTTGGGAAAGCATCTCAACTTCTTTTAGCAGAGCGTCTCATATCCTTTTCGGAGAGCGCCTTATAGCTGAATACCGTTATAATTGTGAGCCGCTGAGCCTAGTGAACTGTTGTGTAAAAGCGTTTGTGTGGGCGTTGTTAGCCGTTCATTCGCTCACAAAAGGACTTAATAGCAATAACAACAACACTGTGCTATATCCTCCTTGAAGCTCGTGTTGAACTACTGCGTACGTAAGTGCTTATAACGGGAATTGTATGACAAGTGCGCGCGCATAGTACTCGCAAAACCTCAAATTTATTGACAGGAGAGTGCAGTGAACGCTTCATTCGCTGACAAAAAGCCAAAAGTGTACGCAAAAAAAAACAGAACACGAATTAAACGCGAATAATTTCGAGAGTGACTTCGTCGTATTTGTTTATTCACCACAATTTGCATTTGTTCGCCGCTTATTCAACAAATAGGGCTTGAGTCAGCCAGCATCGCCAGCGGCATCCTTCAGCCACACAGCAAAGTAAAGGCAGCAGCAATAACAAAAACAACAAAGCAATTGCTTGCGTGTTGCGCAGTTTTCTTTCCGTTGCCATTTATTTATCGCCTCCGCTCACACACAAACACACACTCAACCACACAGAAGCAGGTAAGATAAAAAGTCGGCAAATCCGCTGTGATTATAAGTGGTAGTCACACACACACACGCATGCAATTCCACTTGAATGAGTCAATAAAATGTCTGTATGTATGTATATGTATCTGAAAAGGTAACAAAGCTTATCTGCATATTTTCATATGCTTAATAAAATGCAAACAACAACAACAAATGCGTAGGTGTCAAATCGATTTTTCCCTTCACCACCCCTCATCACCCTTTGTTGGCTTTACACATTATCCTTTCTGGTAATTATTGAAATAGTTGACATCCCAAAACGAAGAGAAATAATTTTCCGAAGTCTTATGTCGAAAACTATAAAAAATATTACGACCGAACTTACTTGTTACCGCGTAATTGCCTCTTGAAGGCTGACTTAGTATTACATTACACTAACACTAAGCGACTCAAATGTATGAATCGGTGCACTTTAAATAATTTTGAAGCCGACAATCAACAGTTAGAACACAAAATGCTCGAAGCATCAAAAGGAGTCCCTTTTCAAAAATAATCAGCACACAACAGCTGGAACCACACTACTCTATTGATCTAGCCATTTCTAGATTACATAACGGTTTGTTTTTTAAGTTACAGGGTGAATTTTAAGTTAAGTTTGACGAAAATTAAAAATAAAGCTCGCTGGAAATATTTTTGAAATTAGCCTCGCTTTACAATATTTAGTATATAATTTAAATTTGATTAGAAACCAAGATATTTAGGAATTCAAATGGCGATGTTAAACTTATTGGCCTGTAAAAAACCTCAAAAAAAATGTGTCCTAGGTCTAAGTAACTCAGTAATTTCAAAGTATTCTTCTTCAAAATACTTTTTTTTGGTATTTCATCAAACCATTTTTTACTTGATATAGACAGTTGCTTTATGGCTTCGCTTTCGGGTCTTCGTAAAAAATTAATATTTTCTACATCAACTAGTACGGAAATATTGCATACTTATGAATGTAACCGTACAATTTATACTCCTTCAACTTAAGCAGGGAAAAATCTTAAGGTGCAAATCGTCAAGCAAGCAGTTATGTATACTGCTGAAATTCCCCAACCTGAATCACCATGATCCCCAAAAGAAGACTTCGATTTAGAGAGACTTCGAGTTATGGAAAGACATCTAAACATATGTACATATGTAGTATAAAAAGGTTGGAAGTATTATTGACCCGATTTTATCTAATTTTGCCTATACTAAATACCATTCATATGCCACATGCTAATAAAATATTCCCTGAGATGCATTAGGGTACCTCACATACCATTTCCAATCATTTGGAGTAAAGTCACGCGTATGTTTTATGTTTGTTATATGGTGGCTAGATCAAGTTTTCGCCCAATTTTATCTATTTTAGGCACACATAACAACAACAAAACACGCTCTCACATTTTCATTGAGATAATTCAAATGTTGGCCGATATATGCCGTTTAAAATCAACTGGAAGTTCGAAAAATGCAATAGTCTGTAACAACATGTTGCAAGAGCATAAAAATATTGGCCTGATTTTGATCACTCTTCGCATTTGTTTAGTAAACTTGATCAAAACACATTTATCACCATTCAAATGAGAGGAAAACGTTGATGACATCCAAATTTTTAATTCCTTGAGAACTCACATACTAAAATTAATGATTACGTTTATTGTATATTGAAACTCCAGTTGGGAATTTAAAGGCAAATATTTTGATTTTCAAGACTACTTTCGAAAAGCGAAACAATATTTCGAATGAAATTCTTTTGGTTCAATACTCAGCTAATTGTTGTACAGTGTACCGCCAAGTATATTACAGATGTTCAAATTTGGCACTAAAACTTGGGACAATTTATGAAAAACTAGAGTAAGTCTCTCTTCTTGATCGCAGAAGCTCTAAAATATCCTAACAAGGAAAAAGAATGTTCTATCTGTTAAAGATTTCAGTTCATAAGCTATTGGTTGTCATTGATTTGACGAACTTTGGCGAGTGACGAATCGAACAATCAGTTCTATAAATATTATGATATTGTATGTATGTATAATGGAATGCTGTTACTTTTTTGTATCTAAAAAAAATTTATGACTACTTTTGAGAGAGATCAGCGCTAAAAACAAAGACGAAAACTTTTTACAAATTTATGTGTAAAGTAAAATTTGTCTAGCTTGACTGGTTTTGGAAACTTACTCTGGGGTTTAAACTTATTTTTATTTACTATGTCTCAAATATACATATATTCTACTTCTAATTTCTAAAACTTTGTGTAGCACCTGGCCACTAAGATATGATGCTGTCAGCCTAACCAGGTTTGTTCCTAAAAAAAATCTCACCAAGGAGAAATCTTGATTTTTGAAAAAGCTAATTGAGGATAGATTTAATTAAATGAGTTCAAATTAACTTCAATTAACTGGAAGATAATACCATATAACATTAACAATAGTAGAGAGTTTTATGGTCGTCGCCTTTGGGTTTGTTATATGGATTTATATTTGTTAAACGGAAGCTAAACCCTGAAAGATAATGTAGTATACCAGATATATTGTTCATTAAGTAATACACCAGATATATGTACTTATATTTAGTAATATACCAGATATAAATGTATTAATATACCGGATGTTGACTTTATGCAATAATATATGTCACTGACATGAAAAAGCAAAGCAAAATGTGGAGCATGCCGATGAAGATTTCATAATTGAATCTTCATCGGCATGCTAGTGTGGGAACATCTTCAGCCAGGACAGCACTCTATTACAAGTATATGTGACCTGGTCTACGGAAAGGGGGCTTAGGTGTCAAAAAATCAATTTTCACTTTTTAGTTGATTCGGATGGAAGATGAGATGCTTTTTCACGTGATAGAATCCAAAAGTCATAACTTGTTTGAAAGTTCCCTAAAAATGTAGAGAAGGAAAACTAAAAATACGAAAAAATATAATTTTTTTTGTAATGAACACACTAGCAACCTACACGATGAACTATAATAATATTCCGACCAAAAACAACACTTACTGGACGTCCTTGAAGCCTCTGGAAAGGAGAACAATTAATGAGATAACGAGAAACTGACGAAACGAGTTGTTTATTTTTAACAGCTGTTTCCCAGAAAACTAGTTTTCGCACGTTAGCTCCCTTTTCGTAGACCAGGTCACATATATACATATATAGTATACATAACAATCTAAGGTGCTACACAATATAGTGAAACAGATATTCTAAAATAATTCAGAATTTTGCATAAGTCACTGAACTGCTCTACTCTATCCAACGACGTTAGGAAATCCAAGTTACAGAGTTATTTGCTTACTTTATAAGTTAAAAATTAGCTCTAAATTAACTTAACGACCTCAAAATAGAATTTTCATAGGTAAATAGTTCCTTTCTCTAATTGTGGGAATATTCACCAAGAATAATACCAAACCAAGAAAACGTTTCATAAATATCAGAAACTTATTGAACTTAAAGGACGCTCGAGAAACATAATACCCGAATTTCGAGTCTGATGTAAAGATTAATGTTTTACAAATCTTCTACCTCATCTTCTTATTCTACAAGTATGCTTGACAACTAAAACCAAGAATTAAAATCTCCAACGATCCCACATCACCAGCTCATAACAGAGCAATTAAGGTGCCTCGTATGAATATTAATTGCTCGTTTGTCAAATTGTCAGCAGTAATCTACGGTAAGAAAAAAGCACTTAGTCTCTAGGTATGAAATTCCGCGGGAGCTGAATTTTTTATTTATCGGCTGGAATAACCGCTTTATCACTGATTGAGGTGGCTGAATGCTCATGTGACTATAAGTAATTTCATGCGCGGAAGTTTGATAAACAATTATGGATTTTCATGAAAGGGATTGTTACTGCAGCGTTCAGATATATGAGCTCTGCAAAAGCAATGCTTGAAATACATGCATATATTTGTGTGTGAGCTTGATTGCAACGCGAGCTGCAAAAATACACAGCATTTAGTGTTGTTGCCACTGCAGATAGTTCAAATTGCATTAAAAGGAAGTGATAGCACAAATAATTACATATATATGTATGTATATCAGAATGCATGTATATATATGATAATCTGTATATGCATGCATTTATGTTTATACATATATATGCCGTAAATGCTTCTTTTATGCATAGCAAATGGCACAAATACAGTTTAATGCTTTGTAAACTCATCCATACTCCAAACTCATCCATAAAAATAATTCTTATATTGCAGCGTTTAAAGATAGTCGTTAATTTCCGTGATATGCTGTCATTATGTGTGAACTATAATAATAACCCAATGACAGTGCGCTTAAACACAGACATATTCATATATGTATGTATGTCTATACGTGAATAAATACATATAAGTATAGAAAACAGGAAAAAGCATTAACTTCGGCTGTAACGAGGCTGAAATACACTTTATAAAATTTATAAAAATATCTTTGTCCTAATTTTGTTTGTGCAGTTTGTATGGCAGCTATATGATATAGTGGTCCGATCTAAGCAATTTCTTCGGACATTATACCGCTGCCTAAGGCAATAATTCTTGCTGAATTTTGTAAAGTTATCTTCTCAAATAAAAAAGTTTTCCATATAAGGACTTGATTATGAGCGGTGAGTTTGTATGGCAGCTATATGATATAGTGATTCGATCTCAATATTATACAAGGAAAATATAGCGTTCTTTTGCTTAAATACGTATTCCAAATTTCGTAAGGATATCTTCTCAAATAAAAAAGTTTTCCATACAAGAACTTGGCTTGAATCGGTCAGTTTGTATGGCAGCTATATGGTATAGTGGTCTGATATCGACGATTCCAACAAATAAGCAGCTTCTAGGAAAAAAATAAAGTGCGCAAAGTCTCAGACCGATAACTCTAAAACTGAGAGACTATATATATCCTACTCAGGGTATAAAAACACAGAAATTCCAATGCATAGAGTATATTTATAATGAACAGACAATGCAACGACAGAGACATAATAAACTGCATGAAAATCCTGGAAACAATGCAATTTGACAAGCGACAATAAAAGCCAATAATGCGCTTACACACACTCCCTCATATGCCAGTGCATAAGTACTTATATCTAAGTGTGTGTATATATGTAGGTGTGTGTGTGCTGGTGACACCAGCAATGACACTGCCAATCAAATGTGAAGCGAATTTACTATTGCTAAGTAGACGCACGCACATACACACACACATATCGTAACCGTGGCGATAATCACATGGATAATGCACGTATATGTGTGTGTTTGTGTGAAAGTAGTCTTCGATTGCATTTAATGCACAATCAACAGTCACAGTGTGCTGTGCATGTGTGCTCTTATTGGCCGCCATTGTAAGTCAGCGCTGATTGACACTAACGCTTATACACACACATGCATACCTACATACATAAATATGTATGTTTCAATACTCACGCAACTATTTAATATGTTGAAATGTGCTAATTACGGTTGTGTATGCCGTTTAATAGATAATATGACAACTCTTGAATGTGTGGGTGCACGTAAGCTGGAAACAGAATTTGATTCACAAAGGTGAAAGTATTAATTTCATAGTTTACTTATATTCTCGACGGACCGAAAAAGAGCCAAAAATATTTGTATGCACTGAAGAGGGTATATTTTCTTTCCCCCAAAGTTTATAGCACGCAGCTTTGGAGATCCTATAAAGTATATATGTACATATATGTAGATATAAATGATAATCGGGACGAGTTGAGTCAATCTAACCATATCCGTCTGTCTGTATATACCCGAAATAATCTCTCATTTTTAGAGAAATCGATCTGAAATTTTGCACTTGTCACTATCTTCCCAAGAAGCTGCTCATTTGTCGGAACCGTCGATATCGAACCTGTATATCATATAGCTGCCATCCGAGAAAAATCAAATTCTTGTATGAGAAACTTTTGACAAAATATCTCCACAAATTTTGGCATAAATTATTTTTTAAGACAACGCTACAATATTCGAGAAATATCCCAGTTCTGGCAACTATGTATATCACATGTTCGTTTGTCATATGTCAGGTCTTAGGTTCAAATCTAGTGTGTCAGCCTCAGAAATATAATTTTTGGAAGATGTATTTTAATAGAATGTAAAATTTTTGAAGAAAGCAATTAAAGTCGCAAAATCGACGGCACTTGAAATAAAAGGTCATCCTGTGTTGTATTGTTTTCGACCTTCTCCGTCGATGAAATCTAAAAGCGGTTGAATGCAAAATATTGTCTGTACAATGACCGTGGTGATAATCGTGTAAAGAGTATGCGGGGGTTCTGTTAGGAGCGTTCTTCCCTGGTCAGAGGTACAGGCACCTCAAGCACAAGAGGTTCCTTTTCCTCTGTTAGACGATGAGGTCATTATTGATAAGGTCATCCGGGAGGGATATTTACCTCACAAGTCTAAAATGCTATAGTTGTTCACCTTTTGAACTCCACTGATGAGATTAGAATGACCCTCCTTATCAGGACATCAGTCTCTTTCCAGTACTTAGGAAATTACATCCAGGACTCCGTTTCTTGAGCGTAACCCAGGTTTCATATTTTGTCTGGGACTAGGTTTCTTGCTTCTTGCTTAGTCGGTATGCCGAACAGTTGGGATCGTATGTTATGCTTCCATTTGAATTGTTAATGCGGCGAAGGCGTTTAATTTAGAATTAGAGTTAACTTTTTGTGTGAATGACACTATTAATAGTTTCGGATACGAAATATGACGGAAGACTTAGTTTTGGTACAATGGGGAGCAGGAGTCCTTGAAGTACGTTTCAATATGCTCATGCGGCATGGCCTTACGGGGACTATCGTGGTGGTCGTGGTTTAATAGGCCGTGGGGTAAGGCCATCGTAAAAAGCTACCGGTACGGACACCGGAAGTTGTCCATACAAAGGCTTATGGTCGAAAAAAACATAATTGACAAAAGTTAGATTAGGTTAAGTTAGTCTGGTAGTTCTAGACCAGTATGGTCCTTTGCGATACCAGTTGGAGTTAAGATGCTAAATAATTGAAAAAAAAAACAGCAGCGTTTTTTCTAAGAGTTAATTGGAAAGTCTCCGATATCATAGTAAGCGAACATTCTTTTGAGATTTGAGAACAGTAAATCGTCGCTTGGGAGCCAGATCTGGAAAATACGTTGGTCTCGGAAGCAATTCGAAGCCCAATTCTTGGATTTTTGTCATTCTTTTTACTGACTTGTGTCACGGTGCACTGACTTGGTGAAACTGCACTTACTTTTTTTTCAAATGTGGGCATTTTTCAGTGATTTCGGCAAACGGTCGAGTAACGCTTTGTAATAATTGCTGTTCTTCCTTTTTCAAGAAAAATTGTTTCATGTGCATCCCAGAATACAAACGCCATAAATTTGCCAGCCAACATTGCGTTTTTCCGCACTTTAGAGCGGGTTCCTCGTGTGCAGTCCACTCGGATGACCGTCGATTTAACTTCGGAGGGAAATGATGCATCCATGTTTCAACCATTGGAACATATCGTTGCAAAAACTCTGGTAAATTATGCTTGAATATCTCCAAACACTACACCGAATCATCAACTCGTCGTTGTTTTTGCTCAAAAGTGAGCTAGCGCGGCACCCACTTTGCAAAGAGCTTTTTCATGCCCAAATATTTGTGAATGTTATGATGTACAGATTCTTTTGATATCTTTAGTGTGTCTGCTATCTCGAACAACTTCACTTCACTTCACCAAAATTATTTTCCGGACTTTTTTGATGTTTTCGTCGGTAACAAACTCTTTTGGGCGGCCACTGCTTTCACCGACTTTGGTTCCCGTTTCACCACGTCTAAACTAAACATACCAATTCTTGATTGTTGATTTTCCTGAGGTAGTGTCCGGATGCTCGTCATCATGACAAGTTTTGGTTTTAACTGTATTTTTCACCTTTAAAAGCAGTATTTTTTTGAACATGTGAAATTACTTTTTATAAATTTTTTCACAATAACCAGGGTTGCTTCACTCAAAATGATATAATTTACATACAAACTAATGATCCGACAGCTGTCAAATTTATACAAGCGCCTTTTGAAATTAGGGCTAACTAAAAATTATATGAATTTAGTGCTAGTAAATACATCCAAGTGTCAGGCTGGAGACCCAAATTGACCTGTTGACTTAAAAGCCAAAATTTTGGTCATTTTTGGTTTACCAAAGTTTGATTTTTCAGCCGATCCCTTCGAACTAAAACCTTAAAACTTTTTTCTACGGATCGGTCGTTGTATATATATGCATTAATTCACATAAATGTCAAACAAAACTTATTGCAAATGTTGCAGAAACTTTATTACATTGAAAACTCTCGCTTAGAAGGTGAAATTCTCAACCTAAAGATCGTTTACAACGCATAATTGCCTCATAGTTGAAACTGTGTTTGTACTTCTCAACTGACTTATGAAATAAGAAGCTCATCGCAAGCCAAGTTTATGACAATTAATTACCTCAAGGCACAACTCCACACCATAAAACTTTATAACCACGTATAAATTAGCACCTGTGACATCTTGGCTGAAGTTGCAAGTTTCAGATTATACAACATATACATACATATGTATATAAATATATGTTAGTTGCTTGTTATTGCATAATTTAGCCATTAGCTTAATTATTTTACACAAATTAAACGCTTGTTAAATATAAATTATGTGAAAAAAGTGCCAAATTATGTCGCCTAACATGACTTCCAGCTATGTGATTATGTAAGCAAGTTGAAAATGTCACTCACATGCTAGCGTGTGCTTATGCAATGACTGATGGACGCACAACAACAAAATGCATAATCATTTTCCTTTCAACAATTTCAACAGCATTGGTGTGTTTTGGGCGCTTAACCGTTATTGTGCATAATTACTGGTTGCACAAACAAAAACGGTTAAATAAATATGTTTATATATGTGTGTGTGCATATAAATTTATTATTATTGTTATTATAGCGAAGCAGTATGGCATAACATTTTATTAATAATATTTATTTATGGTTAGGCTGCTAAGTGATTCTAAGCCGATTTCATAACAAGAAATGCGGTAAATATGCCATGCTGTGTGCGTGTGGAGTTGCCACATGTACATAAAGCAATAATAAAATTAAAAATAACTGCCTGCTTTGGTGCATATATGCGTTTGTCACTCACTTTAAACGCTTGTCCGCCTTCATTTCACGCGCTGACATTTTCAAAAGCAATTTATGCGCCCATAAATCATAAATCATGAATGCTTGGCACCCCAGCTTAGCCATTTCTTTGCTACACTTTCGTGCCGGCTTTGAATCGCCTTCCCGCTTTTGCTGCAAGCTTTTGCTTTCTTTCATTTTTAATAGTCATTTGAATGAAAAAAGAGCAATAAGAAAGAAAAAATGAAGACAAAAATTAAAAAAAAGTAAGAAAGAAATACAAAAACAACATGTCACTTAAGGGGATTAGCGTTAATCGCTGACATTTCTTTGTTACTTTTTTACCAGTTTTATTGGATAATTCGAGTTGAGATTATGTAAATTATGAACAAAGAAATTGAAAACGCATATTGAGCAGGTTTTGTTAAGTGAGCGTGTGGGGAGTGACAACTCTGTCACATATTTCTGCATTTTTTGACAGCTGCACGCTGATTAGTAAATTAGACCACAAATGAGCTTTGTCAGAGCTTTTGAAAGTGTCATTAGATATCTTCTTGTTTAAATAATAATAATTGATGTGTAAGGAATGGGCTTAGATTAGACCAGAGTGGAATGAAGATCTTAAACATGGCACTAAAAATATAGGAATTAAAGAAAGAAAACAAAGGGAGAAAACTGAAGGGAATCCATTTGAACTTTTTCAAAGAAAAAACACTTCAACTTCAAATTTAATGGAAAGTGTTTACTATCATTCGAAAGAACATTCTTTTGCATATATTTATTGAAGACTATCTCTTTCAAATGTTGGCCGCGACTACGTCTCAGATGGTCCATCCATTGAGTTCAATTTTCGTTGACTCGTTCGAGCATTTCGACTGATAACTGTTGAATGACAAGCGTGATTTTTTGACCCAAAGCCTGGATCGGAGCGTGATTGTCCGCATAGACTTTAAACTTTACTTATGCTCACAAGAAAAAATCTAGTGGTGTGATAGCTCGCGATCTTGGTGGCCAATAGACCGGCCAATAATGTGAAATTATCTACTCACCGAAGTGTTCTCTCACTGGATCCATTGATTATTGATGCGATGTGCGGTAAGTGGCGCCGTCTTGTTGAACCCAAATGCCGCCGAGATTACGAGTTTCAATTTCAGGCATCAAATAATCGGTTATCATAGGACCGATAATTCAACCACACTAAAATGTTGTTTTTTCTAGATGAAATGGAAGCTCTTCAGGTTGATCTACGTCCCAAATGCGGCATTTTTGCTTGCTTTCATTCCCATTGAGCCAGAAATGGGCCTCATCGCTGCCATAAGGTCAGCAACGTGAACGTGACTTTTCAAGTTCGATCTATTTGACTAAACCGATTTTAAGACCGCTTTCTGCACCTATTACTATTCTCGATTAACGTTCCTTCATCTTTTCCTCGTATTCTCACGTTCTTTTCATATCTCATTAGTAATACCGTATGTGTCAGAGTAGCTTATCTTACTTCCAAATGTGTAATACTACATCTAATTCTTAGAAATGGAAAAATTAATTAAAATAAATAATAAACCTAGCAAAATTCCTTTGCTATGACCTAAACTTAGCTTAGACCGTCAAACCAATTCAAATTATTTTCTATAAGTGAACAAATCTCAGTATATTGTATTTTCAACCTAATTTTTGTCCAATCGGTAACAACAACTGTAGGGTCCATTATGAGAACATTAGATTAGGCGAGTTCAAAATAAATACAAATTACAAGATTCAGGAATGTAAAGACAAGACCGACTGTCCAATAAACAAGAACGATGTGAATAATAATGATGAGAATTTTGTGCAGGCAATCGCCATACAGACTCTCTGAAACATTTTGTATGAACAGCCAATTGATGCACTCCCAATCCACGCAACTAAGATTCAATCTCAATTCCAGACGAACATCGAAAAGTCTAACGTCCCCTGTATATATAAGACTTCTAGGCGGCCTAAATGGAGCAAATCACTACAAGAAGTACATACTTACTTAATCAATTGTCATAATGTTCAAGTGCCAATAAGCCAAGGAACCGAAGTAATGAAAATATTCCCGCAGTTCAGGCAATTTGTCGATTCCAAGATGTTCTCTATAATTGGGACTGTCTCAAACCGCAACCTGGCAGATTTTGAAAAAGGATTTGGGCTTGCACTCAAGAACTGAAGCTATTGGAATAAAATTTGCTGATTTTGCCTTGGAGCAACTTGAAAGCAATAATGATTTTTTTAAGAAAATCATCTGCTCCGATGAGGCTCACTTTCATCTGAGTGAAGCGGTACATGAACAAAACTCTTGATTCTGTAGCAAAAAAACCCACAAATTATTCATAAACAACATAATATTCGTGAATTTACCTAAATTGACCGTTTGGTGTGGTTTTTGGTTTGGTGGAATCATTGGACCGTACTTCTTTCGAAATGAAGCTAGTCACATTGTTACTGCCAATGGAAAGCGGTATAGATCGATGATAACCAACTTTTTATGACCGCAATTGGAAGAAGTTAATCTTGACAATATATGGTTACAACAAGACGGGGCTAAGTGTCACACAGCACTTGCAACAATCGAATTATAGCGAGAAATGTTTGGAGATTCGATTATTTGAAGAAAATTTGACATTGAATGACCCCAAGAAGTTGTGATTTAACACCGTTAAACTACTTCTTGTGGGGTTATTTGAAATCATTGTTGTCTTACAATAAGCCAGACTCTCTTCAAGTCGATGTAGAATGTACTATTCATGACATGATTTCGTGAAAAAAATACTCGAAAATTGGGTTCATCGAACTCGTTCGTGCAAAAGAAGTCTTGGTGGCCATTGCAATGATGTTATATTCAGAACTTAATGTCGATTGTACTTCACATGAAAAATAAATATTCACTTACATAAATCATGCGCATCAAAAAGCTAGATATTATTATGAAGTACATAAAATTGTTTTTCCAACTTTTTTGTTTAAATGTGTTAACAAATCTCATTTATTCTTTCTTTAAACTAATGTATAAATGAACTTAAATCTGATAGTTTCGGTAAACATTATTCTAACAAAAAAAGTTTGTGAAAGAGAGTAATGATAATAAAATTGTGTAAAAATAAGTACTTGTTAGTGAAATTGGATGAATTCAAATTAATTGAAACCGAATTTGCATGAATTTTAAAAAACAAAGTAAAAAAATGGGTATTGTTTTCAGATGTGTAAAAATATATAGTATTTGGATTTTAATGAAAGGATTTCTCCTATCAAAACTGATGCTTACATTTGACCGTGTTCGTAAAAAAAAAAAACAACATAAAAATTTATGCATTCATTAGGCTGATAATGTCAATTAATTTATGCGATTAGAAAAAATGAGTACGCGACAAAACACCTAGCATATGTGTCTGTCTGTATATGCAAGTATGTATATTTCCAATATATGAATATTTTAATCCAGCTAATGAACTTATGCATGCATAGGTATTCAACATATAGTCTTCAAAAAATTAATGCAAACAATATTTTTTATAACAAATTACACAACGAACACATGTGTAGGTTGCCTTTTAACATATAGTTCGGCATTAGCGAACAAAAAGAAAAAAACTAATCAACGAAAAACGCTTTATTGTTTTTTAAAATATTCTCAGTTAAGATCCATAATGACTTATGGTACATGCTACATATCGTCAACTAAAATGACAAAACAAGGTATCAACAAAAACAATAGAGTTTTTATCGCTTACGATTCCGCTATCAGATATAACCAATATACTTGTATGTAACTATTTTCAATCAATGTTTGAAGTGTTCAAAAATCCAGTGGTTTTATTCGATGTGTTAGAGCTCATATTGTGGTGATCCGTCATCAGTGGTTGGTTTTCCAGATTTCTTGAAAGACAACAAAACAAGAAAAAACGTTAACTTCGGCTGCACCGAAGCTAATATAACCTTCACAGGTGCATTTCTATTAGTAACTATGTGTCCAGTTTGTATGGAAGCTATATGCTATAGTAATCCGATCTGAACAATTTTTTCGGAGATTATGTTATTACCTTAAGCAGTAATCCATGTCAAATTTCGTGAGGATATATCGTCAAATGAGGAAGTTTCCCATACAAGCAATTGATTCTAATCATTCCGTTTATATGGCAGCAATTACATTGTTGTCTTAGAAAAAAAATTATACCAAATTTCCTGAATATATCTTGTCAAATGTGAAAGTTTCCCATACAAGAACTTGATTCCGATCATTCAGTTTGTATGGCAGCTATATGCTATAGTGGTCCGATATCAGCAGTTCCGACAAATGAGCAGCTTCTTGGAGAGAAAATGACGTTTACAAAATTTCAAAACGATATCTTAAAAACTGAGAAACTAGTTCGTGTATATACAGACAGACAGACGGACATGGCTAAATCGACTCAGCTCAACATACTGATCATTTATATATTAGGTTGTCAAAAAAGTCTTGCGGTATTTTCGCTAGTTGGCGCTGAAAGCGCGAAGTTCTAGTTTTATTCGTCGCATCGGGTCATGCTATACCTTTTTGGAAAACTCATTTCACGCGCTTGATTAATTGTCGTTTCTTTTAAGTCGTTCGTGAGTTATAGCGTCGCAAACATGGAGCAAAATAAAGAGAAAATACGGCATATTTTACAGTACCACTACGATAAAGGCAAAAATGCATCTCAAGCCACCAATAAAATTTGTGCAGTTTATGGACCCGATACAGTTTCCATTTCCACCGCACAACGATGGTTTCAACGTTTTCGTTCTGGTGTAGAGGTGGTCGAAGATGCGCCACGCTCCGGAAGGCCTGTCGTCGAAAATTTCGATAAAATCGCTGAATTGGTCGAAAGAGACCGGCATAGTAGCAGCCGTAGCATCGGTCAAGAGCTGGGCATGAGTCATCAAAAATTCATTTCAATTTCAATAAAAAAAAATGTAAAAATACCGCAAGACTTTTTTGACAACCCATTATGTATATATACTTTATAGGGTCTCCAACGCTTCCTTCTGGGTGTTACAAACTTGGTTAAAATGGTTATGTACCACTAAGAATTTACCGTTCTGCGTTGTTCTAGTGGTATGGTTGCGACAAGTTCTTCCAAACAAACGAACAACCATTTGCTTGAAGTGCTTCGTGCGTAAATGGCTTTTATTGCATTCGGCTTATCTTGAAACACCCAAACTGTCGATTGCTGCTTATTTTCAGGCTCATATGTATAAATCCACGATTCATCACCTGTCACATTGTCAAAAACCTGCTTCGAACCGTTGTCGTATTTTTTTAACATTTCTCTCAACCAATCGACATGAACCTTTATTTGAGCGATTGACAAATTGTGTGGGATCAAACATAAACATTTTTGTACTGTCAAATCATGCAATATTGAATAAATGTTGGTCCCAATCTACGATATCTAAGGATAGGTCACATGACAACCTTGCACAGCGTCGATTTAACATCTGTGCAACCATATTTTCCGACTACCACGATGTCATGAAACGTACTATTACTAGCGATGAGCCTGGGATCTATGCTTACGACCCGGATACAGACAATCAATCGACTAAATATCCTGGTAAAAGTGAGCCGAAGCCGAAAAAACTACGTCACAGCAGGTCAAACATCAAGGTTACGTTAACAGTTTTCTTCAATTATCGAGGTGTGGTGCACTCCGAATTCCCTCCGACCGGCCAAACTGTCAACAAGGAATACCTCTTGAGTGTTGTGTGTCGTTTCCGCGAAGCCATTTGTAAAAAGAGGCCGGAATTATGGGCCCACAACTCTTGGTTTTTACACCACAATAATGCACCGTCGCTCCGTGTGACTTTTTGGCTATTCAGCAAACTCAAACGACCGCTCCGGGGAAACCGTTTTAAGTCAATTGCAGATATTAAACGTGAATCGCTATGCGCATTGAAGGCTATTCCGGAAATTGACTTTAACAACTATTTCGAGGAGTGGAAAACATTGGGACCATAGAGGGATTAATTAAG
The DNA here is from genome assembly GCF_024586455.1 of Bactrocera neohumeralis. NCBI lineage: Eukaryota > Metazoa > Arthropoda > Insecta > Diptera > Tephritidae > Bactrocera > Bactrocera neohumeralis. The sequence goes on from NC_065923.1 coordinate 25,445,925, forward strand.
AAATTTAAAATTATGAGCAAAGTTCATGATAGTATATGTATAATATATAAATGATCAACATTACGAACTGAGTCAACTCATCCAAGTTCAGTTTTCTGTCTATCCATCTATATGTATGCGAACCAGATCCTCAGTTTTTGAAGTATCGATCTAAAATTTTTAAAATTTTTCGGAACCGACCTTAACGAACCACTGACATAGCTGACATACAAACTGAACGATGAAAATCAAGTTTTTGCATGAAAACTTTTATTTGTAAAGGGTTTTATGACTTCGATGGTACCGAAATTAACATTTTTTTTTTGTTTTCTAACATATTGGTATGTTTTTAGGTAATTAATTGACTCTCTAGCCAAAAAAAAATTATACTAAGCTAATGTTACTAATAGAAGTAGATGACTTTCTCTATTTGTAAGAAGCGGCTTTCCAAAATAATCAACTAAAGAGTTAAATAAAATCTGGGAGTTGTGAATCGAACAAGCAACTGGTATGAGACAAATAGACCAAAAATTAATAAGATATGGAAAAAGATTATAGAAAATATAACAGTATCATTATACTCTCTTCTAAACAAAGCAACTGGACAACTTGTTGATCTGACCTGTAAGTTTTTGGGCAAAGAAGCAGAGCTCGAACTTATTGAGCTAAGAAGTGGCGAATCGAACATGGCAGTAGAGGGTGTATAATATTCAACGGGGTTTGATGAAATTAACATATAATAATTAAATTACTTTCTTAATTTAAAACAAAAGTATAATATTAGGATATGTTCTTATTTATTGGTGTAATTAAGCACAGCTTCAAAAGATTTCGCTATTTTGTCGCAAATTAGCAATGAAAAACAATGACACAGGCGGCATCAATAACAATAATAACGCTACATTAATGCAATTAAATTATTTAATTAGTTTACCAAATTCAAAAATCAACTAATGATTCACAAACTGATTTTGTATCAAAAAAATTTAATAACGATTTTATCGCCGCACTTGAACACTTGAACAGCTGGAAATTTCGCACAAATCGTTGGACTTTTAATTACAAACAAATAAGCATATGGAAAGCCATATTTATATACACATATATATATATGAAAACTTGCGAAAATTTACTTTAAAAAGATACAAATAAATTCCACGAAATCTCCAAAGACTACTTCGAGATTTGCTGGCATGGAGGTTGGCACAAAAACACATTGCCCTCGCAGGCTGAATTCATGCAAATGCTAAATAGCGCGCTATTAATCAAATCTGCAGTTGAAACTGAAAAATTCACAAACGTAAAAGTTTACATTACCACAATTAAATGTTGAATTTTGTGGCGTTAAAGTGAAACATTTATTTTGTTTGGGTGTTTTGTAGTTTTGTTGATTAAGTTTGGGCGCTGTTATAAAGCATATGGTTGCCACATTATTCACGCGATGATAAGTACTTCTATGAATGATAAATAGATGTTGTACATACATACATACATGCATATCTATTTACAGTTATAAATATGCATAAAAAATTATGAAGAATGAGAAAAGCGATGTTTTGCTTTAAAGCGAATGTTTTCATAATATTTTCCTAGAAATATTTTTTTTTACCTTTGATTAATTTTTCTATTTATAAATTCGTTTTCATTTCAATCACATTACCTGTGTGATTATTGACAGATGTTTATATCGAAACATATATATATTTCTCTGGCGGATATTAAATCGCATATATATGTATATATATGTACATATGTATATATTTGTTCTCGTATATCTAATTGACTGAAATCACATTAGCCATATGGCTGGCATCAAGGCAATCAAATGAGACCCACAAAACTGCCTGTTTGCTGATTAGTTGGCAACGTCAGGGGGTAAAGGTGGGTCAGTATACCGATAAATATTTACTTTGCAATTAAAATTAAAAATAAAATGTAAATAATGCTAAATGTCAAGATGTTTATGTTAAAGCAAACTTAACACGATCAATCTTAAATCGACTTAAGTTTAGTTAGGTATTTTGTTTTTTTTTTTTGTATTAAAGAATTTGGTTAAAAACCGCAGTCCAGTCGATCAATATTATTGTGAGAAGAGTTTGGAAGAGTTTCGATAAAATAAACCCCATCAGAACAGTTCTATATTATTATTTCTTAGAGTAAATTGATGGAATTGAGAATTGGATAGAGAATGTTAAAACACTATTGGTATAATATTAGTCTAAAAAGTATTTTCGTATTTCTAATCAAACTTCAGCTTATTTTTTTATATTTATAATGAACTTTAATGAACCAAATATATACCACTTTGGTCGACCACTTTTTGCAATTTTTCCGCTAGTGACATCATTCCATCAGTGCAAAACTTTTCTGGTTTCTCGGCGAACAACTGCGACAAGTAATTTTCACAGACCTCTCTTGAAGCCAACTTTACTCCGTTAAGGGAGTTCTGCATTGTTCGAAACAAATGGTAGTCCGATGGTGCAAGGTCAGGGCTATATAGTGAATGCATTAAAACTTCCCAGCCAAGCTCTCCCAGTTTTTGCCGAGTAATCAAAGATGTGTGTGGTCCAGCGTTGTCCTGATGGAAGACGAAGCCCTTTCTGTTGATCAGTTCTAGTCGTTTTTTTCGATTGCTTGCTTCAATCTCATCAGTTGTTGACAGTAAAATGTAGAATCAATCGTTCAGCCAGGCTGGAGCAGCTCATAGTGGATGATTCCTTTCCAATCCCACCAAACACTCAGCGTAACCTTTCGAGGCGTCAATGCTGGATTTGTTACCATTTGTTGAGCTTCACCACGCTTGGACTATGTTCTTTTTTGCACATAATTGTCGTATTTGTTCCAATTTTCGTCTCCTGTTGCTATTCGCTTCAGAAATGGTTCGATTTCATTTCGTTTCAGCAAAGCATGGCAGATGTTAATTCGGTCCATTAAATTTTTCACAGACAATTCATGTGGTACCCAAACATCAAGCTTCTTTTTGTAGCCAGCCGTTTTTAAATGGTTCAAAACCGTTTGATGATGAATGTTAAGTGCCATGGCTGCTTATGTGACGGCCCTGCTCAATCTTTTCCATAATTTCATCGATTTTTCAACGATAGGTCGACTAGAGTGAGGTGCATCTTTCACATCGAAACTTCCAGAACCGAAGCGAGCGAATCATTGTTGTGCTACACGAACTGATACAGCATCGTCTACGCAAACTTCACAAATTTCATTGGTGGCTTACGTGGCATTCTTCCCTTTTTTCAACTTCCCAGAATTTAATTCGGTTAAATCAAGCTTAAAATCTCACCTTTCCAACATTATATGGTATTACGCAATGTGATTGGTAGCACTAGAGATATACAACTGCAACGACATTTATTGACAAAATACGAAAAAACTTATTCGACTACCCAATATTTTAGCAGACTGGTCCACTTGTAAGATTAAAGTTTTTTAAGTCTTAAAAACCGATCGCAGTGTCGATATAAATCTCTTTCCGTGTCGGTAAAAGACTAATGAATATTTTTCAATTCAAAGATAACTAAACACGAACCAATTTTCGAGAGAACGCTCAGCAAAGAACGGCTAGATGCATCTTTATACCAAAAAGTCAAGTTTCCAACCTTTATATAGATATGAGTATAGCCTCTAACCAGCGAACCTTACCAGTCGGCTTCGCATCATTGAGTTGGCATACAGAGATCGACTTATCGAACTGCCATCGTAAACTTTGTACACCGGTGGATATGTGTACTTGTAGATATGTATTTACTATATATTTCAGTTCATTTCGTTTGCGCTGCGTGAGCTGCGAAAGCCACAAAGGCCAACTCGTGAAATGAAAATTCACCGTTTACCACAACTTCGCAGCGGTGCGGTCGGACAAAAGAACCAAGGAAATGGAAAAGCTGGAAAGCTGAAATGTTGAAATGTTGAAATGTTGAAAAGCGGTCACAACCGCATTCCTGTTGTCGATCATTTTTTCGCATATTTTCTTGTTGATTAGTTTCCGGCTTAAGGCATACAGGTGCTGCTCGTCAGGCGGAAAACGCATGCAGTGGTTAAAACAGCAACAACATTTACATAGAAATAGCAACCACAAAGAATTAAATGTCAAGGAAGTATTAGATTTGTAGTGTTACACTAACAACAACAACAATAATAATAGCAACAACAACAACAACCCACATTTTACTTAGCATTGCATGCCACAGTCAAGACAGTCAAGTAGTCGAACAGTCAGGCCACTAGCCAACCAGGAGGCAACCGTTTAACCAGTCAACGGCTGTGATTCTCGTTTTCCGCATCATGCCACATGCTATTGCCACGCCAAAATCACACTGCGGCAGCGACAACACCAAGTTGCATGCCACATACATATGTATATCGCTATGTCTCTCTGTATATATGTGGAAAGCTGGTTTCTTTGTACGTTCGTCCAGCACTTGCAACACCAAGCGTCGTGTGTATGCCACAGCTGCTGGAGCATAGCAATTTCACGTCTTGCACGCGCATACCACATGTGCATTTGCATGTGTGCGTGTGTGTGTGTTTGCAAGCATATCTTATCGCAATGCTGCAACGTGTTTCCCATACAACCAAGTACAATTAAAAATGTGGCATGCAACAAACGCAGATTTGTAATTGCAGTTGCACCGCCAAACTGTAGTCGACACAACACAACTTCGCTGACAACAACAACAACAGCACGACTGCGAGCGATAGCGTGTGCACCTGTGTAAATAAACGCTTTATATGTGTGTATGTGTGTGTGCTTGCATAGTTGAGTGCATATGCAAAATGAAGTTGCATGCCTCGCATTGCTTGCCTTGCAGCAAACGAGCAGTGAATTGTTAAGGTAAATGCTGCATGTAATTGCGAAAACAGTACACCACAGTGTATATTTGTATGTTTGTATGTTTCTGGATGCAAGTGTGTGCAAAAAGCGCTGAAATGCATCCACATTGGGCTGCAGTGAAATGGCAAGGCGGCTGCGCAATTGCTGAGTTGGACACATTGTGTTGCAAGCACTCGTTTCTGATTGTTTGTGCTCATTTGCTTGTATGTACGTATGTATGTATATGCTCGTACATATGTAACATTGTATATTGCAATTGTGCAACTTAGCTCGCCCATTGTTTTTCTCCACGTCTTTCTCAGTGTCGACTTCAACAGTACTTCATTTGGTTATGTCTTCAATTAACACAGAATTAAACATGTTGCAACAGCACAGCGTGTAAGCAAGTAAATAAGTTCCTTCATAGGCGAATACTACATACCGTTACTTATCTCAGTCCCGATCTCAGACTTTCTTACAGTCTTTTATACACTGACAGATCTCCGGATTAACATCCAAAAATTTCAAATTTCGTAGGTGATTCGAGAGGAAACTGAATTGTCCATAATATCAATAAAATTTGAAGATAAACATTACGCAAACAACATTTTTTATTACAAAAAGATACAACACATTTTTTAAAACTGACAGATAATGTTTAATGATAGTATATTGAGAATTTGATAAACAGCTGTCCAAGGTTTGTAGTGACATTCACAATAGATGAAAATTGGGCATTTTTAAACAATGTTGCCCAGCATGTATTTTTATGATTTTTTTTTCAAAAAATTAAAGATAAAATTAATCACGATCACTCCAATCCAAAAACACATTATTCTTCGGGAAATGAATTCATTATTTTTTGATATTATGTAGAGAAAAAAGCTGTAAAGTTGCTTTATCACATGATTTAAAAAAAAAAGATATTTTTAACAATGTTGTTGAAAATCTCACAAACTCCCTTTCACTTGTTATTTTTGGATTCGTTCCGGTTACGTAGATCCAACTTTCCTGTGAACAGATCACATATTCTTCTTAAATGCTTCATAACTGTAGCCTTGAAGGTGAACTAACCGTTTTATAGACACTTTTGTACTTTGATCCAACGATACATTAAGATGCTCTACTTTCTTCTATTTACGAAGAAGAAGGAGAATTATAGATATACACTATATACTTACGTACATGTTGTATCCCGCCAAGTACGCCCTCCACTACGCCCATTAGCAGCAATAATCGGTAACTTCCGATTTTAAGTGAGTAAGGAAACAGTTTTTGATATTTGCCTTGCCTAAAAGAGTGCTATAGAAATTTGGGTTGTATCGAATATACTGAAAATATAAAAAATAAAGTTATCTAGTATCGAAGTCCCAAATATGTATGATATATGTACATACATATATAATATATTCTAATAGTTTCTGAAAACATTTTTTACAAAATTATTTTCAGAGCCCATTATCTTCAACCAGCATATCTGGATATCACCAGCTTCAATTATACCATCAGATCAAATTTGACCCGGACTTACAAAAAGACATTTTTACTTATTTTAATACAAATCTTTATTATCATCCATTGCCCAATTTTCTCGTTTTCGACTCATTCATTCGCTAGACTTTTGAGTTTGGTCTTTGTTCGTCGAGAGAGCGCTTTACTTCTCAATTGCCCACTCAGTCCGAAGCAGCGCCTGTTGACAATAGTTATTATGCGTTGGATTTCGAGGCTGACGTTGTGGTTGGTGTTATTGCTGGCTCCGAAATAGGCGAAATTATCTACGACTTCGAAGTTATGACTGTCAACAGTAACGTGGCAGCCCAGTCGCGAGTGCGACGACTGTTTTCTTGATGACAGCAGATATTTTGTCTTGTCCTCGTTCACAACCAGACTCATACGCTAAGCTTCCTTATCCAGTCTGGAGAAACAGAACTAACGGCGCGGTTGTTAAAGCCAATGATATCAATATCATCGCCAGCAGCTATTATAAATACCCTTATGGAAGATTGTACCGTCTTTATTTAGCTCTGCAGATCGTATTATATTCTCCAGCAATAAATTAAGGTAGTAACCCGATAGGGAGTCTCATTGTCTGAAACCTCGCTTGATATCGAACGGCTCGGAGAGATTCTTACCAATCCTGACGATCCTGCTCAACGTCAGCTTACAAAGCCTTCTTAGCTTCGCGGGGATACCAAATTCAGACATAGCAGCATAAAGACAGCTCCTTTTGTTGCTGTCAAAATGGACGAAGAATTGGTGTGAGTTGATCTTTTTTTCACGGGTCTTTTCCATGATTTGGCGCACGGTAAATATCTGCTCAGATGTTGATTTGCCAGGACTAAAGCCAGTTTTTTTCAGGACAAACAGTTTGTCGACCGTGGGCTTCAGTCTTTCACACTTTATGCTCGATAAGACGTTATATGCGATATTAAGGAGCGTTTAATTGGCGCCGATTGTGGGGTCTCCCGTTTTGTGGATAGTGCAGAGCTCACTTAAATTAAATATTATAAAGAAACGGATGCATGCAACTTACCAGTTCTTTGCAGCCGTATTTGAATAGCTCGGCCGGTAATCCATCGGCCCCTGCCACTTTATTGTTCTTCAGGCGGGTAATTTCTATAGGAACTCCATCATAGTCAGGCAATAGAACATCTGCTTTATCGTCATCGATTTCGCAATCGGGCTGGCCATCTGCAGATGTTACACATACACTGCTGTTCAGCAGGCTACAGGTCCTACAAGAGTAAGCTCCGATCTTAAACCTTCCGTTTGTCGGGCTGGCTACCGCATCTTACATAAAATTTACTCAAGTTTCCAGGATGCGCGGCGAGGACGCAAGAGTAAAAATTGGGTTTAGTACTATGACTGTAAATGCTCACCTAGAAGCATGACTGTTCGCCATTACACCCCCATGACTATACCCCTGTACTCGATTGCTTTTTGCAAACGATTCAGAGCTTTTGGTACGAGTCCTGCACTTACACACATCATACCCAAAACATTAACCAAAATATGTTGAACCAATCCATAAGAGATGTTGTGATCCTCTGCCATCTCTCTGATGCTAACGCGACGATTTTCAAAGATGTTTTTTTTTAACTTTTTCGATGTTAACGTATTTAACAGTGGAAGATGGACAACTCGAAGTTGAGACTTCACGGCCTTCACTGAATATGTTCAAATATTTCTTTTCCATGATAAAAATCGCCAGGCAAACCTGGTGCAAAGGTCAATCAGATGATATAGCGTTTCTGCAATATGCCTGGTCGGTCAAAGTTGCGTTCGTTTCTCAACAAATTTTCAGTTTCGTTTGCAAACAAATAACTTACATAACCACAAAAATTTTTAGAATTTCTTCGAACCGGCAACCGACAGGCGATAATTATGGTAAAAATAAGTATTATGACATAACACGAAGTAAAGAACGCCTTAATCACCAACAACAGCAAGAAAAGGCTGTATGTACAATAGAAAGATTATACATATATATATATATGTACATATACATATGTAGGTCTCTATATACATACTTGTGTATGTGTATCCCACAATGCATCTTCTATTTTCATCAACACTTGGCTGCTGCTACTTTGGCTGCCAATGATTCCCATTTGTGTCCGATTTCAAAACAAACTTTTCTACAGAAATTATACAAGTACCAATAGCAACAACAAGAACAAGCAAAGAACAAACTTGTCGACAAAAGCAACTACAGCATTAGTAATAACAACAATAATAACAACAACAGGGTAGACAAGTAAGAAACAAAGCACAATGTTGCCACAGAAACCAGCAGGCTGCCCCACCAGAAACGCCACAAACACACGCACACATATGCGAGAACAACAGCGCTGCTAACAACACACAAAGAAAAAAACACAGAAGAAATGTGCTTGTGGAGTTATACATGTAGGCAGCAGGCAGCTCCAACTTCTAGTGGCAGTGGCAGTGGCAGTCATGGTCGCAGCAACCAGTTTGCCGCCGTCAGATTCTAAGATGCGCACTCAGATCTTTTGCTTTTTGGCGCTGACGTCGCTGCTCGGCGATAGCTTGTTGCCAGCGCTGCATTTTTCCTCTATCTAAGTTTGTTTGCCACTTTTTCTACAATTTTTTTTTTTTTGTGTTTTCTCAACTTCAACTTTATACGCATTGGAATTCCCACATGTGGCACGAACGCCCGCCAAGCGGCTGCTGCGGCAAAGTCAGTTGGCAGCAAAGTGCTGTGCTGGAGTTTGCTTGGGAAATGCTTAACCAATATTCGCGCTTGTTGTTGTTGGTACATTTGTTATTTCTGTTGTTGCCGTTGATTTTGCATTTGTTATTGTTGTTGTAGTCTTAGTTTGTGCCGTTTTTGTTGTTGCTGGCACGCATGTCATCCGAACCTTTCGTTTCTCGCACGCAACATAGTTGTGATGCTAGTTGCCACAACAATTTGCTGTTGTTTTTGTTCTTGTTATTTATTGTTGTTGCTGTTATTTGTTTAGTTCTATCGCATGTGCATTGTTGTTGCGCCGCTAAGAGCATTCTGCAGGCAAAGCGCTGTCAACGCGCTGTTATCTTAAAAAGTTTCAACCAGCAACAACAACAATGACAAGAATGACTTAAAACGCAACACTTCTGCGCGCAAAACAAAAAAAACTTAGCTGCCATCAAAGTTGCATGAAAATTTATAGAAAACATATATTTTTTCTGCGCACGTTGCACAAACGCCCATATTGCCGCATGCGCGCAAGCTCCGCAAAGTGGCGAAATTTGTACGCTGTCAGTCGCATTGCGAAACTAGGCGACCAAAAAAAAGCGAAAAACTTTGAACAATAACTTCGCCGCGGCTGGGAAAAACTGAAGTTGCACCAAAATATATATAATATAGATGCATATATGTGTGCGTTGTTGTTGCGCTCTCATGTGCCAAAGTATTTGGGTCTATTTTCAAACAAATAGTCAGCAATAATATGTTAATACAAAGCAGTGTGTCGCAAAATCTGCCAGAATGGCAAACAGTGTGCAACGTTGTGGCATGCAACATGTCTTATGTAATATGCGCGCCAACACAGGCAAAACAAAAACGCAAAAGTGCAAAAGTTACGAAAGTTTCGCATAATTCTTGCTGCTGGGATATAAAGTGTGGCGTTGCCCTATTGCTTTAATGCAATATTTTCAATTAAATTTGCAGAGATTTTGCGCAAAATACTTGCAACAATTTATAATATGTAAAAATATATGTCAATAAAAAAAAATTGATAATGGATTATTTTTACATCTTACATTTTCAAGTTAAAATTTATAACCAAAACATTTTCAATGGCAACCCTACGAAATATTTTAATCAAAATTCTGACGTTTTCTTGTAAGTCCAAAACCAAAAATATCATAAACCAAAAACTTAAGCATTAAAAATTATTAAGACTTTTATATTTCAAATCAGGTGGCAAGGTTATCAGAAAATATTTTTTTCTGATAATAATTTCATTAAAAACATTTTTTTCATATAATATTATAATTTATTTCAGTTAATTTTCAAATTAAAATTTATGCACAAATAAATTTCAATGGCAACCCTACCGACAAATTTGAAGCAAAATTCTGTCGTTTCCCTGTAAGCTTAAAACCTAAAATACCATATGGAAAGAAATTTAAGCATTTACAAATATTTAAATTTTTATATTTCACGTCAGCTGGCAACGTTGTCGAAAATATTTTTGGAATAATAATTTCTTTAAAAACAATAATTCACTCAAATATTTTATACTTAATCTCCAAATAAATATTAATAGAGATTTTTAAAAAGAGTGGCAACCCCATTTCATCTCATACTAAAACTTATTTTTTGGCATACATTTATGACTGCGTACACACTATTGTAAGTTTGTCACTTAAAAATATTTTTCATTAAATTTAATTTTTATTAAAAAACATGTGGCAGCTTTGCCTCATAATAAAACTATTATTAAGTGTTTGTTTGTTCTTAATAAAATCTATTAAATGCTGTTTCTTGTGACTCTATTTATAACTATATTTTTTTATTAAATTTATTTTTTATTAAAAACATGTGGCAACTCCTAATAACTATATTTTTTCTCGAAAATTTTTTTCTCTAGTAATTTTATTTATAACTACATTTTTTCTCGAAAAAACCCATATGGCAACTCTATATTTTTTTCTGTTATGCGATTTTTTTTTTCAAATTGAAGTATGTACAGTAGAGGCCCGCTAATCCGGATCAATTAAAACCGGCCCCTATCCGGAATATAAGGAAATCCGGATTACCAAAGACATATCAGAACTATGTATTAAGAAAAAATATTTATAAATTTCTGTTTGTTTATTATAACAAATAATACACATGTTCCAATAAAACAAAAAAAAACTTAAAGCAATAAAGCATAAAAGCGAATATAGTGAATAATAAACATGTGATCCGAATTAGAGAATACGGATAGAGAATTCCGGTCCGGATTACAAGGAATATAATAGAAATTTTGAGTTTTTTAACCCTCTCCGGATTACAGTGGAATCCGGATTAAGCCATGTCCGGATTAGCGCGCCTCTACTGTACCAACAACTTCCCTCTCCTCATCTCAAAAAGCAAGTTTTAAATAATATTGCTAAGTTTTTCGTTCTCAAGGTAGTTATTACGGATATTTTTAAAATTATTATACTCTTGATAAAATAAGACTTTTTTGATCGGGTGGCAACTCTGTTGCAAAAAATTTTCTAAAAGTTTGTTTCAATGCTATTACTTTGCTATTTTAAAGTTATTTTCGTTTTCTTATAAAAAGGGTTGCCACCTTTTTAATTTTTTCTTTGTATTTGTTTGATTCTGCAATAGATCGGACTTTTTCACAACAACATTATAATAAATAAAATAAAGAAATTACAAAACTTCTAACAAAAATCGCTAACAGCTAAAATTATTAGTTGTTGGGAGGGTAATTTTAAGTTAATTAAATTTACCAACTTCAATAACCCAATCCACGAAATCAAATGACATATTTGGAATCATAAAATAATTCCAGTATTTTAAATTGCTAGGTGAAGTACATTTCTGAGCAAAATTAAATTTTTTAACACGAGAGCATAGCTCATACATATTAAACAGAGAAGTGGTGAATCGAACACGACATTGGAAAAACAATGTTGATCAAACTTCAATTTTTACAACTTCTTTTATCTTCCAACAAAATATTACTTTTAAATGAACTTTAACAAAAAAAATTAATTTACATAGTGAACTAATATTGAATCAATTGCAAAAAACATTCATTTCATTTCAAAACTCTGTCAATCAAAATAATTAAATACTTCCACGAACCATGATGTTTGTATTGTAATTCACACTAATTCCTTTGTTTTGTTTCTTTTGCAGGTGAGTTTATGGATTATACAGAAATTTGTATGCACACAACTCTTCGAAAGGTTGAGCACACAATTAACAAAAATCAAGAGCTTTTGTGCAATTAAAGCACTTAAACCGTCGAATATATGAGTACTCTGTACATATATACATATATACTATATAATGTAAACATACATGCATACTTATGTAAATCCTCAACAGTGTGAGTATATTTAAATTTAAATGATATCATTTGTGAGTCTGATATTTGCCTTAATTTAAAGTCAAATTTATTAAATATTTGAACTCAATTGAATTAGGAGTTCCGCTCCTGTTTGATGTATGACCTATATAATCTTTAAAGTATAAAATTGACCATCAATCACAAAAAAGCGGTTCTAAATAATCGGAGTCACAACTTTTCTAATTAAAAACTGTGTATAGATTCTTGAAAAATGAAAAAATCATTAACTTCGGAGGCACCGAAGCTATACTACCCTTCAGATGTACATTTTTCATAGCAACTATACGTATACCGAACTAATTCTGTAACCCAATTTCTAGCACATACCCCGAAGCTCAGGTCGATTCTGAAATCACACAAAAAGTCTGTCATTAGAAATGCTCTTTTGAAGTGGTATCACCGTACAGTTGTGTGATTGTCGAATACATACTATCGTAGCGACCATGGCTCTGTGATTTTTATTTGCCGAAGTTTTTATATAAAATAATTTGACCAATAATAGCTTATTCAGATGGAACACGAAAACCAAAGTAAGCTGAAAATGTTAACGGCTTTATCAGGAAATATCCGAGAGTCTTTCTCGAACCAATGCCAGTTTATTCTGAACTCTGCAAAATAAAACATTCCATAAGCAGTTGATGGTTCATAAAAATAACCACTTCATAGTCTTGAATGGGCTCATGCATTGTAATATAACCTACTAACTGGAGAACTGCGGTTTAGTCAACTTCGACTATTTCTGCGTTCGGAGAAATCTAAGAACCTTAAGCATATTCCATCTCAGGGAAGAAGGGCGGGTGGTTATAATGTTGGAAGAACAAAGTTCCGTATTTTTAATAGGCAATTTCGAGTTAGACGGTTTGTTTTTCTGTTAGAGAGTCATAATTAAACGTAAGAATTTTTTGATATACTATATTTTTAATGACCACTATTTAAACTTGGAACGCGCTCTGCTGGTAAAGTCGTTTTTGAGCTTAAGCTTTTATCAAGAAATGGAACAAATCAGGGTTCTGTACCTCGACAAACCAAACGCTTAATAAATCATATAAAACATAGATCAACTCGGTACATTTTGGTTAATGTTTTGAGTACAAAGCAGTTCACTGCTAAATTCGTTCCAAAAGGCGTAAAACTTTTGCAAATATGACGTTGATTAGAAGTCGCAAAGAGAAGTTAGACAACGTAGCTGAGGACCCTATATTCAGGTAGCGTAACGTAGGCTTGTGCAAATGACATCGAAACTGTCCAACAATCTAGGGAATGACGCACTAAAAATAATCCAAAACACTGAAAGATATCTCAGACGAGGCTTATAAAAAGTGGCTGGAAATGGATTAAGCGTTGGCATGATTAAATTGTAACAGGAGCCAATAAGTTTGTATTAACATACTTGAAAACGTTTTTTTTTTCAGTCCGGGTCAAATTTGATCTTATGGTATGTCATCATTTTTGCTGAAACAAAACTTTGAATTGATCAATATATATCTTAAAAACTCTAAACGTGCATATCTCCATACCTCGCCTTTTGATAGTCTAGTGTTGAAAAAAGTTAATTACATAGATCTTTCTCGACAGTTAACCGAGTGGTAGGTGCTGTCTGCTCTGCTAAACTAGATACCACAATCGCCTTCCGTCTACGACTCCACTGTAGTGTCTTCCAAGCAGAGATTATAGCAATTAAAGAAAACCTTCTTGTTCTAACAATTAGTGTGCTCACAACAGGGAATATAATATACTATATGTTATGCAGATAGCCAGGCAGGGCGGCTTGCTTTGAGTTGACAGATCACTAAAATCTCACAGCGTTTCGTCTAAGTTAGCGAAACAATACCTTGATATCTTAATGGATCTAACGTCACGATAAACCTGCAATGGATCCAAGGACAAAGCGACATCCAAGGGAACTGTGAAGCAGTTGAATTAAGCAGAACAGGAATGATATATGAACATTAGTAGAAACGAGTATAAATACCACCAACAATATCAGCCTGGAAATCCAACGCAGGATAACTCGTACCAACAGGTGCTTTTTCGGACGGAGTAGGCAATTGAGGGCAAGTAAAGAAGAAGAAGAAGTAGGAATACTAACAGGTCACTGTCTAATAGACAGACATGCATATATACTAGGGACGTATTATAACGACTATTGTAGAGGCTGCCAGGAGGTAGAAGCAGAGGAGACAATCAAACATCTTCTATGTGATTGTCAGGCGCTATATAGGAAAAGAATCCCAACTATCACTCGAGGGTTTCTTGACGACTTCTCAGAGGTTGCTTCGATAAAACTTTTCATGCTGATGAACTTCATGAAAGGCAGGGAATGGTTCAGAGACTTTAGTTCCGGTGGTAATTCAATGGGCCTCCTAAAAGCCCATGAGCGTTGTGAGACAGCCACCTTCCTAACTACTTACCTTATCGGCAGTTGTAAGCTTTAATTTTCAAATAAATATATTCTTACAATATAATTTTTTCAAGTGTAGTTCCTTTAACCCAGAACCAGTTTAACATATCTCACCTTTGGCTAAAAATTTAGTAAAAGAATATCGAGTTGAGGGTCACAATGCAACGCAGCCTGCCAAACTCAAATGAAATCGTATGCCACCAAAAACCGGCCGAGTAACATTGACTTTAGCGCTCCACTGCTGTCAGACTCGTTGTCCAACTAGCACAAGGTGCCTCATTATGCGCAACACTCAGAGCTATGTTTTACCTACTCGTATGCCCAGCACAAGTGTTCGTTGTAAGCGCTAACAAGCACTCGGCTCAACTTACAACACTTGATATTTTGAACAAGGAAAGCAAATTTCACAAAAATAAAACAGAATAAACTCTATTGTTTAATTAAATTTTTATGTGCAGCCACATCTTGTCGGTGGCTCATCATTCAAAGCACAAACGCACACGTAAATGTACGTAATACATACACACATGTACAGTTACACTCGAGCTGTCAGTGGCTGCTGCACAAAAATTATAAATTTTCACTTGCTGACTTCAAAGCATTTTATTATTTTCTCTTCTTTTTTTTGATGGCTTAGTGCTTGTGGCAACCCTGCCAAAGGCAGCAGAAATATGGCAAAATAAATAAACAACAAATACTCATCATAATAATAACACTGAAAACCGCACTTATGGTAAAAGCTAAAAACAATCAATTATTACACTGTAAAAGGCATTGTTGCTGTAATTTACTTAGTACGATACATAAATACTCTTATAATATTTATGTATTTATATATATTTTGCTACTCAGCCTTTGTAAAAGTTCTCTGCATTTCTTAAGTGTTGGCAGCAAAGTTCACCTCAACGCTTGTTGTTGTAAAATGCATTCCATTTCCTCAGATTTTGTGTTGAAAATATGCAGTTATTTAATTTTGTTTTAAATTTAATTCTTTGTCTGGTTTTCACTGCACTTCACAGGCACAAAGCCTCTTTAGTTATATTTATTGTAAGTAGCTTACAAACGAACTTAACCTCAAAGTAGAATTAATAGTATGTAAATTTAAAAAAAGCATTAAATAGTATTAAATTTTCGTTTTTACTTTTAATTTAGCAATAGTTTCTTAAACAAAAGCTAAAATTTTTTTTTTTATACTTATTGAGCTTCAACGATTTTCTTCTTAGTAAGTGGAGCAAAAGAACAATCGCTTACGGGTCAAGGCTCGCAAGTCAGAAGAACGCGTTCTATTTGATAGTTAAACAAAAAAACTGTACATTTAAGTACATTAGCAATGAATGATTTTCAAAAATTATGATTTTATGAACTTTGATCCTGTAGCCAATCTCCAGCAGGACCTCTGAAAACAGGTGTCAAGATAAGGAGAAAATTTGTTTGCTTAAATTTAATTCAAATTCAAAATCCCCAAAAAAATATTATTATTATAGATGAATAGAGGTAATAATCGAAGGACTCGTCAAAATTTTTATTTTTGATAAAATGGCACTTTCAAAAAAAATGCGTTTTTTGTTTAAAAAAAAATTGCACTTAACTTTTAAAGTACACCAGGTTGCTTATAAAATATGCGACTTTAATAAATGTAATATTACAAGATAAAAATAATTTTACAATTTAAATTTTTACGCTGCCATTTTTCTCCAGTCTCAAAAATGATTGAAAAAAGGACCTCCACTGCCTAATTGCTTTTTCTTACTAAATGCCTCTGCCTCAAGTGGGCTTAGCCAACGCTGGTCAACTACTTACTCGACCTAAAGCAGTCGCAAGATCCTTCTAACCCTTGATCTCGGCAGTTCTTTGCCCGTAACAATGTTTACCTTCCCCAAATTGTAGGGGCTCTAACTGATCATTGCCTTATCGGTATCTACATAATAAGGTTAGAAATCTCACCGAATACCATTTGTAGCAACTGCTTGGAAGAAAACGAAAAAGAATCATCTCAATATTCTGTTGACTGTATTTCTTAGCGAGGTTAATTCAAAATTACCTCGTATCTCACATTTTTAGTCGTGCAGGTTTATATCAGATAAACTACAACTATAAGTATTTTCAGTCTACAGAAAAGGCTATCTACGTATATAACAATACAAATGGGATCAAATAATAATGGGATCACTTAATTTCAGAAAAATATTCAATTAATGATCTAAGGATGTTACACCAAGACTTTGATATTAAACTTTACAAAAATACCTTCACAAAAGATTGTCTTTATAACAATTCAAATGAGATCAATCGCAGAAACGAAATGAAGAAGCTAACGTAATATTCACTAACTTTAAAGCTTTAACAACAAAATTTTTTATTTTTCCACAAATTTTGATTCAAAAGCAAGTAACTTTAAATTAAAGCCTTTGAACGTCACCCTGATCAATGTCAACCCAACTTATCCTCGTGAAATTAACTATCATATTTTAGAGGGACTGAGGAAACTAGAGCGAAGAAGAACGAGAAAATCCAATAGATTTTTAATAGACAGAAATTCTGAACTGAATCATATAGAGTAGACAAAAAGCCGTCTACTAAATATGTATCATTTGGGTCGACCACATTTTGCCATTTTTCCGATAGAGACATTATTTCATCAGTGTAAAAATCTTCTTGTTTCTCGGCGAAAACCAGCGACAAGTAATTTTTACAGGCTTATCGTGAAGCCAACTTTATTCCATTAAGGGAGTTCTGCATTGATCGAAACAAGTGGTAGTCCGATGGTGCAAGACCAGCGCTATATGGTGGACGCATCAAAACTTCCCAGTCAAACTCTTCCAATTCTTGCCGAGTCATCAAAGACGTGTGTGGTCTAGCGTTGTCTTGATGGAAGGCGAAGCCCTTTCTGTTGATCAGTTCTGGCCGTTTTTGAATTGCTTGCTTTAATCTCATCAGTTGTTGACAGTAAAATATAGAATCAATCGTTCGATCAGGCTGGAGCAGCTCATAGTGAACGATTCCTTTCCAATCCCACCAAACATTCAGCATGACCTTTCGAAGCGCCATTCCTGGCTTTACGACCATTTGTTGAGCTTCACCGCGCTTGAACCATGATTCTGTTTCTACATTATTGTCGTACTTCATCAACTTTTCGTCTCCTGTTATCAGTCGCTTCAGAAATGGTTCGATTTCATTTCGTTTCAGCAAAGAATCGCAGATGTTAATTCGGTCCATTACATTTTTCACAGACAATTCATGTGGTACCCAAACATCGAGCTTCTTTTTGTAGCCACCCTTTTTTAAATTCTTCGAAACCTTATGATGATGAATATTTAGTTCCTTAGCGATGTCATGACTGCTTATGTGATGGTCCTGGTCAATCTTTTCCGTAATTTCATCGACTTCTTCCCTTTTTTATACAAAAATTGCACTAGTTTTTGAACAGCTGTAACTGTTTTTCACTTCCTCGAATTTAATTATGTTTGATTAAATGAAGCTTTTCTTTTCTTTCCAAAACTACATGGTAGTGGTAGTACTGGAAATATACGACTGCAACGCAATCTATTGACAAAATACGAAAAGACTTTTTCGACTAACCAATATATACTCCAAGAGTAATACAGCGATATGAGTACAAACACATTGGAAATAAACTAATAGATCTGTGAACACTAATTGACAATTCCTTTTATTTTATCGTCTCAAGTGTCTAGAGTCCACAGCAAAACTTCTACTAAATTGAATCGTAATAATCAGCCAATACCAGAAATGAATGGAAAAAGTGTCACAAAACAAACTTGTTTTAAGTGCAGCTATATCTGAACGTTCAGCATTGAGATGGTTCACTGCTCAGATACATACATATGTGGCTAAATCGTCTGATGAAACAACATTTTCATGTATTTTAATTCAATTTTCCAAACACTTACTAATACCTCGTTGAGTATTCCTGGCACTAACGATAATAGCTCGGCCAATTGCAAGCCAAAGGAGTCTTCTGAAGTATTCCACAGCTAATTTGACCTGGACTTGTTATAAGCCTTGGCTGCGATGGCCTTCATTGCCTTCAGAGAAATTTGTGTTTCTCGGTTTTGGCTGCTTTTAGTAGTGCTATTTACTAGATTGTTGCACAGTTTTGGCGCCACATTCATATCCCACCTCTGGCCTGCAGTAATGATACATTCAATGAATGTAAGGTCCTCAGCTACCTTGTCAAACAACTCTTTTGCAATTTCTACTCGACTATGTTTTTGAAAAAGATACAGTTGTTTTGATACAGTTCTAACATTGACACGCATCATACGCAAACATTAACCAAAATGCGTTGAGTCGATCCTCGCATTTACAGCGATGGATGGGCGACTTACATGAAGTGAGTTGTTGATGGTTTCACTGAGTGTTTTGCACCACTCAAATACTTGTATTTGTGATGAAATAGAGTCACCAAAACCCTTTTGCAACATTCTTAATGACTCCGTAGCCGTGATTTCATTGAAAACACAAAATTTTAAGCAAATATAATATTTTTATATATTTTTTTATAGTAAAAATCACCAAAAACCCCAGCCAAACAAACAGCAGTCAAGCACATACTCGTACATTATAATTGACATATGAAAATCAAACTTCACACGAATAGAAAAGGGAAATATATATAATACAGATATTGCATATTCACTTCCAATAGATTTTCGAAATTTTGTGAATATAATATTTAATTTTCAATTTATATATTAATATTTATATTATATATATATGTATATTAATATATCTCTTTAAGAAAAAAACATAATAGCAACCCTACCATAAATATCATGTTCTCATGATCTACGAAATATTTTGCTAATTTTGAGAAATTTAGTAGAGTATTCATAGATTATCACTACTCAATTTTCAGGCGAATTAAGTTGTATAAAATATATTTGTAAGTCTGTGGAATTTTTACATCGCGTCAATAATAATCAAAGCACTTAACTAAATTCACAGTTACACGTACACCGTTACGCGCAGCAGTTCTAATACACTTAAGCAAAGTTCAAAGCGTTTTCGTACGGATGCTACATGCAATAAATGTGGCAAAATATACAAAAATTTATGAACCTGCAGCCAGGCACACACACACACACAAACAAATACTGGAAGAAAGGTCTAGATAAATACAATGAATGGGGGCTAAAATAAACTTTTGCACATGTGCCTCGAAGAAACTTTGCAATATTCCTTGGGCGCAAATCACAAACAAAAAACAACGTGTTATAGTACACACACACTCAACCAAACACTAATTTGTGGCTCTGATGCTTTTCCTCACTTCATTGATGTGATTCTTGTTGTTCGGCGCAGCCTTCGGGGCATTTGTGGAAAACTCATTCAAATCGCTTTGCTTTCTGCTTTCAATTTGTGTATTTGCTTTTGTTTGTGTTTAGTGCTTGTACTTTTTGGTTGTGCCTGCTTCACTTTCCATGCAATCACATACATATCCGTATATATCTATAGCGTGGTATGCACATAATTTACCGTTTTTATCGCTTTTAGTCCCGTTTATGCTCGCATAACTCGCATCTTGTAGCTCTCACCGTCTTCTTCTGCTGTGGAGCACATCACTTTGGTTGCTTGGCAGTTTCTGCTTCGTTTCTCAGCGCAGCGCAGCGCTACATTCGCACATTTGTGCCAGTGCCACGGGGCGTATGAGCAATCAAGCGTCGAATGCTTGGCGTCTGTTGCGGCGTTTGCCAGCAGTTTACGTATGAAATTGTTGCAGAGATTTGTGATTTTTGCGGTTTGTTTGCATATTTCTGACAGTTTATGAAGGTTCGGCAGTTTTTGCAGGCAAATCTTTTGGACCGACGGTAATTTGAATATAATAATTTCGCTGGTTTTCGGTTTACTCACGTCAATTATTTATGTTTGAATGCGTGTATTTCACATGCATAACGGGAAACTGAAACTGTTTTGATTAGTTATTTTTGTTTTATGCGGATGAATGCGTGTATATATTTTACCACCGGATGCTGGCGGCGTTCTTTAAGGAAGACTTTAATGCCTTTTCAAGTGTTGGGTTTAAAGAAGAAAAAAATTTTTGGTGTCAAGCATCCAGCTTTCTAAACAAGAGTATCTTATTTGATTTCATTCCTTCGGAAAGACTCTTTAACCTTATAATTTGTCGATCACGTAACCATTTCATAAATTTATTGAATATCAAGGCAAAATATTAGGTTGTCAAAAAAGTCTTGCGGTATTTTCACTAGTTGGCGCTGAAAGCGCGTAGTTCTAGTTTTATTCGTCGCATCGGGTCATGCTATACCATTTTGGAAAGCTCATTTCACGCGCTAACAAGTATTTGATTGATTGTCGTTTCTTTTAAGTCGTTCCTGAGTTATAGCGTCGCAAAGATGGAGCAAAATAAAGAGAAAACACGGCATATTTTACAGTACTACTACGATAAAGGCAAAAATGCATCTCAAGCCGCCAATAAAATTTTTGCAGTATATGGACCCGATACAGTTTCCATTTCCACCGCACAACGATGGTTTCAACGTTTTCGTTCTGATGTAGAGGTGGTCGAAGACACAAATTCAATTCAATAAAAAAAAAACATTCAATAAAAATACCGCAAGACTTTTTTGACAACCCATTATATCGGTGATTCAATTCATCAGAAAAGTCGACTAATGAAATCAAAAATCGTTTGCATTCTGCATACAGTGACTCTTCTCCTTCCATTGCGATCATCAACAAATAGTTATACAAGTTTCGGTTTTTGTTTAGCCACGCCCAGCTAGCTCGAAACAGCTACCACAAAAGTCCACAATACCGTCCATTACATTGGTCCCAAAGGTAACTTAAATAGTAGGCATCTCAAAAGACTACTTGCTCAAAATTCTACACGAAATATGTGGCATGAGAAAGCTTACAGAGTAATGGATGCCGTGTTTGCTCACTCCCGATAACAAGCACAACCATGAGACTACTTCACAACAAAGTTTGACGATTTTGAAGATCAGTCCGAAGGAGTTTCTGCGTCGTACCGTGGTCATCGACGAAACCTGGATCCGATCCCAGGACAGTTGGGTATACGTAACCGGGAGGGACCCGGATTTTTTAACCGTTTAAGGACTGACAACTCGGAAAAATTCTGCCGCTCCAACAAAAACAACAACAACGAAACCAGGATCTACTGGTACATACAAGAGACCACAATACAGTTGAAACTAGCTTACTAGGCGAGATTGTGTCTAAGAAGACGTAGACGATCGTCGATCAGAAAGATAATAACCACTGTTTGCTGCGGTTTATAATATGTGATCTACATCGACTATCTGTAGGAGGTCAACACGATCTAAAGAACTCCACTACGCCGAATTATTGAACCAATTCGATGGAGAATCGAGAAAATACGATCCTATTTAGCGAAAGAAAGTTGATATTCTACCACGACAAAGCATCCACTCACACTGCCGCTTTTGTCACTTCGAAATTGTTCGAATTTGCTTCCGAATCAGTACTCCATTCTTCAGATTTAACTCAGGATATTTTATTCCAAACTTGAAAAGTCAGTCGCTGAGCAATAATTTGAGTCGAATAAGGACGGTCGCTGCTGTACTGACGTCCAGAACACGTATTTTCGATTGATAGAGCCGAATTCGGATTTTGTTCCCCGCCGACTTTGAAAAAATACTGTTTAGGTTAGGCTTCTTTTCAAAAGTTTGTATTTTTCGTGGAATTTCAGCTCCTTCTCTAACTTCTCTTCGCCGTCGTCACGACCAAATTAACCGAATTAGTTTACTAACTTCTACCCTATCTACCGTGTACTCCGAATTTGGTGCATTGGACATACTATATTTAGGTGCTGACCTCCAGAAAATGTATTTTTCAGTCTTTACAGCCAAGATGAAAGCTTCAGAGCAAAATCGATTTTAAAAATATATTTTATAGGTTAGATTTTTAGATATTAGATTTGCAATATTAAGTTTTTCATGTTTGTAACACCCAAAAGAAAAGGCCAGAGAGATAAAGAGATCATATAAAGTATATACATGATCCATGTTCGTCTGCTTGTATATTCGCGATCTACTCTCTCAGTTTTTAAGATATCGAACTGAAATTTTGCATACGCCATTTTCTTCTCTAGAAGTTGCACATTTCTCGGAAATGCCGATAACGACCTCTATAACATACATTTAATTGCCCTACAAACAGAACGAACGGAGTCAAGATCTTGTAAGAAATCTTTTGTAATTTGTGAGGGGTTTAATAGCTTCGGTGCAAGCGAAGTTACCGTTTTTTCTTGTTTCTTTTACCTGCTGCTTCTTCTCTAACTTTTATCAAAACACGCTCAAACATATGTAGGTGTATAATGTGAGTTAACCCATGCTTAAAAGCTTTAAAAGCACTATGCACTTTTCCCCACAACTTACGGAACTGCACTTACATAAGATATACAAACACACACATACACACACCTACATTTTTTAGAATTTTTCCCGCGCCAGCAGCATTTCAATGAGCATTTATCAATAGCTTTGCCGCAAAGCGTTATGACAGCTCAGCTTACTACGAATGCCTGTCAACGTTGCTGCTAGCTTTCCTGGGCATCAACTGAAGCCAGCACTTTATTGTTGTTGTTTACACTTATTTGTTCTTCGCACACATGCATTTTTCTGCACACTTTTGTAAACTTCAGTTATAGTGTCAAGTGTATGTATTTATTATATATATATATACATATATGTATGCGTGTGTGTGTGTGTTAGTGTTATGTGACTTCCAATCATTTTTCTAGCACCAAAGTTATTGACTTTCATAGCTTCCTCTCAAATGCTGTCAATTCTCTTGTAACTCGCTAGCATTTTTCACACTTATGTCATTTTGTTATTACTTTTACTGTTGCCGTTGTTGTTGGTGTTGTTGCATTTTTATCTACACTTTTAAAAGGGAATATGGCTCTAAGGCGTTGAAGTGCGCTTGACTTAATATTGGCCAACACTTTATGTCAATGTGCTTATGAAAATCGTGTTTGACACTTTAACGGCAAATATTGGCAAGAATATGTTGCAGAAAGGTACACAATGGAGGTATGTGTCGAATAGCGGTAAATAAATATGAGTGTGTCGATTACTACTTACCTAAATCAAGCAGTGAAGCGTAAATGTATTTTATTCTTAGTATTTTTTTCCAATGCTTTGAGACTTGCCCTTGTCATTGTAAGCGGATTTTTGAATTATGTTTGCATACCCAAGGGCCCAATCTGATACGGACAGTTGACATATTTCATTCTGAAGGAAACAGACGCTGAGATTCTTAGATGATAAGAGTCTTATGAAATTGCCACCAAATTCTTATAAATTTTCAAAGGATCGAAATATATTTCTGACTCTCAAGTGGATAGTAGTAGCTTTCAATAATGAAGTTACTTGACTATCTTATATAATAATATATATTATATTTCGTCGTAGATCGGTTGGTAACTGTTCTTTGCTTCAAAATAGGCCTCACATTTGGTGATCACCTCTTCATTCGGGTGGTGTTTTGTGCCATATTTCTCAGGTATTGAATTTATGCCCAATAATGCAAGTATATCCCGGGCAAAATTTAGTTCCTTTTCTCTTTTAAAAACCAAAAGGCTGATATATCAATAATCAAATACGACAGAGATATAAGATTTTACACCCGAGATGATATGACAGGGCTTTATAGGAGACAGAGTAACTTCCACTTCATTCCTTCACTTTCCAGTACAAAAATCAAGAAGAAATTAATAAAACGGGATACAACTTTGCACCAACAATTTATTTAAAGAATGCCACCTTATGACCAAAAACAGTCTAAATTCTACCAAAATTGTTCAAGCCCCAAATACCGGAAATGTGGACTCCACTATCTAGGTTTGACATTTGACCGAAGATATCGGTGAACAATTAAAATTCACAGAACATCCTCCCCTGATAAAATTATCTCTGTGCAAGGTTTGTCCGGAAAGTACTAGGACTGATTTTCTTTTGCCGCGACTGTACTTCAGAGCGTGCGCGCACCGACTGTATTCGGTAGAGGGCGTTCCTAGCCAACGAACGAGCTACATAGACGTTTGATATGATCAAGCAGACTTACCCAGATGTTGCTTTTAGCAAGAAGTAGTGTGTTTCGGTAGCACCAGGTGTTTTTGGAGGGCCGGGTAGAACTCGCTGATGAAGACCAGAAGAATGAGCAAATCCAAAGTGAAAACGATGCTCATTGTCTTTTTTGACATCAAAAGCATCGTCCAACAGTAATTTGTTCCTCCTGAACAAACCGTCAACGCCAAGTTTTACGTGGAAGACCTCAAGACACTCAAACGAAGGGTCAATCGGGCCCGACAAGACATCGCAGCCGATTGGAAGCAGCACCTCGACAACGTCCCGGCTCACAACGCCTTTCTTGTGAACAGCTACCTAACCAAGGCCGGCATCCCAACGCTTCCGCAGCCTCCCTACAGCACAGATGTGGTCTCCGGACATTTTTTAGTTTCTTTACCTGAAAAGGCCGACGAAAGGCAAACATTTTCAAACGACAGAGGGGATCCAAGCAGCATGCACTTCGGCTCCAAAGGCTATTCCAGAGAATGCCTTCCGTGGCGCCGATCAAGTGTAACCGTTCCTTCTCCGCATGGTCTTTCCAACGGAGGGGAGATCTTCCTCTGCTTCCAACGGCGTCGAATACTTATAGAGCTGGAGTGTTTTCGTCCATACGTACGACATAACCTAGCCAGCGCAGCCGCTGTCTCTTGATTCGCTGAACTATGTCAATATTGTCGTATATCTCATACAACTCATCATTCCATCAACTGCGGTATTCGCCACTGCCAATGCGCAAAGGACTATAATTATTCCGCAAAACCTTCCCCTCGAAAACTCGTAATGCCGACTCGTCAGATGTTGTTATCGTCCATCTCCAGGTTCCATATGATTTTACTTTAGTCTTTGTTCTCAATTTTTACCTACTCAGTTCGAAGTAGGACCTGTTGGCAAGAGTTGTTCTGCAGTGGTTGTAGAGGCTGACGTTGTTGTTTGTGTTAATACTGGTTCCAAGATAGACGAAATTATCTACGACTTCGTAGTTATGATGTCAACAGTGATTTGCGTGCCAAGCAAAAATATATAATATAAAGTACCAATACTACCCTCAACTCCCATATTTTCCTGAAGAGCTTCTCGGACTTTGATTCTTGTAAGTTACAAGACTATAAAATTTTCGGTTACAACTGAACTTAGCCCTTCCTTACTTGTTAGTAATGTCATAGTCATTCAATAATTTATTAAATATTTTCAATGTCAGACTCCCTCGCAAATATTTTGAAAGTGCCCCTTGAAACGCTTTCACAAGACTGTAGATATTGTACGACATTAATAATGACTTACGCACGCAAATCTACATATTTTCGTAATTATTCGCATAATAAAAATAAATTTAAAATTTCGTACATGAAGAGTGTGGCGAAATAGCCACTGAGATTTCGCTATCTCCGAGCAATAATTCTAACACAAAATTCCTTTTTTTTTTTGTACTTGAATTTTGTTCCAATTTCAAGTTACAACACATTTACGCTTTCACACACTATGAATATGCGGACTTATGCTAACTTATGCATGTAAGCATTTATGTGGAAATGTTGCCACCTCCTCACCCTGCATATACCGGCTCATAGCTTCCATTAATTACAGCATTCGCCAACGACGCTATCACGTTGCGTCTGCTCCATTTCACGCCATTCACGGTATTCAAGGCATTGTCTTACCAGCGCTGCCACACAGATCGGCTGCCCTCTGCACCCCAACCGCCACCAATAAAAGCACCATCAAACCACCACACCTCCCGCTAACCATTGCATGGCAATTTGTTCAACGAAGAGTGAAGCGGGTGCTCGCATGTGCCACACGCACGCACACAGCCATAAAAGGCTAATAAAGCGTTCAGAGCCAGTTCCCGCTGCCAGTTCAACAGCGACTGTCAACTGCAAACACAGACACACACGCACACACACAAATACACATAATATATGTATATAATAGACGTCTGCATATATTTGCGGTTGATTCATGTGGGTGGCAGCGGAGAGGCGGCTTGTATTGTCTCTCATCAAATACGCGCACAATATTCTGGTCGACGAATTTTTTTTCGGGCTCACGCTCCCCAATTTTATTCTTGCATTTATCACTTGTTCTGAAGTGTAAATCTGTGAAGTTGCCTGCGAAGCGCGACGACCGTCGAAGCAGCCGCGTGAGCTGTGTGAAGGAACGCCGCATACCATCAGCGGCAGGGGTGTTGGCAGCAATAGGTGTGGGGATGGGTGCGGTGCGAGTGACGACTCGCGCACGCGAGATGTGTGCGTTGAGCTAACAGTAGGGGAGCTCCGTTGAGGCGCACGCACACGCGTCAGCACGCAATCGATGCTGTTGAAATTTAAAATTTATGCGAATTCAAATAACTGAACAACACTGGCGCTACGGAAGTGGGCTGGTGGGTGGCGGAAGGCTGTCTGAGGATATTAACAAGGAAATTTGTTTCGGTATTTTCAGAAGAGAGGATACAAAGGGGTTTTTGTCATTTATTTTTTTTTTTTTTGTTGGTACAACTACAACTTTCTGACCAGTTCCATATGTATATCGGGCCAATAATTCTACATGGTAGGGCCTTGTGACCATTTTTACCATATCCAAGTAGTTACTGTGAATCACATATAACGGTGTTCATTATCTTTTCGGCAGATAGAACAGTCTTCGCATTCTTCAAAGCAGATTCGTCGGGGCATGACCTCTGTTTCGAGTGGTCCTTGGTCTCTGGCGTATACCATTGGATCCATGTTTCTTCGATACTTCTTCGCCTTTGTCGCTCGAAATGCGGCACCTACCGCGACGACAGCTGTCACTATTTCAGAAAACGATGGACATCACCTTTCGAACAGATAAGACAGTCTTCGTCTTCTTCAGAACAAGTGCCTCAGGTGAAATCCACTGTTTTAAATATTGGATGCCTGTTTTGGTCTTTGTTGGTTCAACTTGTTGTTCGGAGGGCCACAACGCGAAAGCTTTCTCATGCCCAACGATAAATATGACCTTTTCGGACAATAAGACAGTCTTCACCTTCATCGGAACATGTTCCTCAGGTGAAGTCCACTGTTTTATTTACCATTGGATCCATGTTTTGGTCTTTAATGTTTCAACTTGCTGTTTAGAGTGCTACCCTGCGACAGCTGTTCCAAGCTCAATATTTCAGAAAACCATGGACCTCCCCTTTTCGTTAGATAAGACGGTCTTCGCATTTCTCGGACCAAGTTCCTCGGATGAAGTTCATTGTTTTGACTTTTTCTGAGCCTCTGATGTGTACCATTGGATCAATGTTTCGGTGTTTGATAGTCCCTCCAATCTCGCTTAAATTTTGCTTCAATGTTTTCCTAAAATTGAACTTGTTTCTTGGAGTGCCACCATTTCGGCAGCTTTCTTTAGATTTCGTGTCTGGTCTTCTGAGATATCTGTCTCACCTATCTCGTGTATTTACAATCCCCACTCGGGATAGAGAACTTTTGCCGCGTTATCCTCCGTATCAACACGGATGTGACCACGTCGAAACCCATTAAACCAAATTTTAACGGTCACTATCGAATAAGAAGTGCCATAGTATGCAGCACCCACACCTATTTGATATCATTGCGGGATTTCTCTTCCAAAATTCCAAAATCGAATCACCGATACTGCTCTTTCTTCTTCCTGAAATCTGCGGACCCTCCTGCTTTCCCATGCGCCCAAACCAAAAATAAGAGCACGATTCGGGTACAATTTTGATAATACCCGTCGTCCGATGGCGTGGCCAAGTACAAAAACCGCCCTGCAACTTTACCATAAAACAGATTGCCTTCTTAGGCAAAAAGAAAGTGTTCTTGGTATCTTTTAAAATTTCCACAATACCTACCTGAAAAAGAGAGCTAAATTTTAGCTAATTCGTCCTGAGAATTTTCGGAAAGAAACACTACTCTCGTTCCTGCTTATCACACCAGTTTTACGTTAGCTTGATTTTTTTCAGTACCATAAAAATATTGACAGAAAGTCTGGATTACTATGAAACAGCTCAGGGACCAATTTGGCTGACAAATTTTGATTCAACTGTAAAAAATACTCCACCAATAACTCAGATAGACCCCAATGGATCACATTATCTCAAGTTTTAAACCAGCCACTACTTGAAATATTTTTTCTCACCACCTCTCCCACTGCGCCTCTGTTTATTTTAATGGCAAACGGGCGCCGCTTCACTGTCACGCACTCACAATGCCTCTTTGCGCCAATTTACCTCTTCTCTAGGCGACTACACTCACGTCCTACGCCAGTGATTGCGATCGTTCACAAGTAAATAAAAGCGAAATGGCAGCCTAAAACAAAAGCAACTACAAAGTATGCGCATGTAAGCAAGTGCAAAGGTGAGAGGGGGACAATATAAAGCATGTCGGTTCATGTACCACCACACGGAAGTGAAATTGTGCGAAGCATATTTACGGGCGCAAAGGCCAACGCAACACAAAAGTCGTTGCTGCCGCCGCATGGTAAGCAGCCAACATAGCGGCCTTTGTAGTATCGCCGAAATTTGGTTAGACAATGTGGCTTATTAAAATTCTAAGCTTGTCGTCACAACAAACGCCGGCAACGCCAAATACACGGCGTGCGGATGGAGTGCACAAATATTTACACGTATCTAGTTAAAAATTCAAACTTTGCTGGTCTCGCATGAGCCGTGGCAGATCGCTGCCAAGTGATGCTGGTTGGCGGAATTTTCATGTAAGTGTGTGAGTTTGTAATTTATTTTCTGC
The DNA here is from genome assembly GCF_024586455.1 of Bactrocera neohumeralis. Lineage (NCBI taxonomy): Eukaryota > Metazoa > Arthropoda > Insecta > Diptera > Tephritidae > Bactrocera > Bactrocera neohumeralis. Next base: position 25,475,525 of record NC_065923.1, read on the forward strand.
GCGTCAGCTCACAATATTTTTGTTGTTGCTTATGAACTTTTATTATTTAAATTGTTTTTTTTTTTAATTTTTTTTCTCACACATGCACACAAACATACGCAAAAAATATAATTGCTTGTGTAATTTAGCGCTCGTGTGTGTTTTTTTTATTATTTTATAATGTTTTTCAGCAACAAAAAGATATGTAAATATTTAACTTTTCATTTAATTCATCAACGCAATTCTCTTGTGTGGCACAAATTTAAATTAAATTCACCATAAAACCGAAATAAGTTAAAAATGAAAAGTTTCTTCTGGCGTGCCGAAAGTGTGGTTAGAATGAACTTGAATACTTGTGGGCTGGTTGCTGATTAAAATCACTTAACTTTGCTTAACTTTAAACAAAATACAACAAAACATTTGAAGCGCGCTTGTGGAAGTGCTTTGAAGCTTTTTTTATTTCGCTTTAATGCGTCATTCGCAGCATGCCAGGCAAGTCCTGCTTTGGCTATTGAATCCTTGCTTGCTCCATAGCATTTATTTTCAGAAATGTTGGCTACATTTATATGTCTACATATATGCTATATGCACACACTCACATAAGTACAGTTTTTATGGTATATATACATATATATAGTATATATGTTATAAATATATACATATACATTGCCCTTTTTATCAAATACTTTGTAATTAATTACTTTTTTCTGGCTTCTTCGTTTCTACATTTCTTTTATATCTCCCTTCTGCCTACAGATATGCATTTATTGTTGCATACTTACATGCGCACTAACAGTTATATTCACAATTTACTCGCTATCAACGACTCAATCGTTTGTAGACGTCTACCTCGCTCTCTAAAATGCTCATATCCTTTCTAGTTACTTTGTAACATTCAGTCTTTTATGAACTGACCTTTCGTGCAGTCATTTAACATAGCATACCCTTAGGCCATGTAAGTACATTTGAAAATTAAAGCTCTTGAATTGCTGCCGTTAAAATGGTTTTCTAGGAATCCTTTACATATGTAGACTTATATTTGAATTTAAAATTGTTTCATTTGCAACAACAAAATCATAGATTGATTTGATCTAAAGCAATCATTATAGGCGCTCAAAAGTATGCAATGAGTTTTTAAATTGCCTGAAAAATTATATTTATTGCGTTTATTTTTATTTCCTTCTTTTTTATATTTTCTGTATCTAATTGCCTTGAATTAATTACATTCAAATATTTTCTTTCATAACTTTAGTTTGGCCGGAGCGTTGACACAATTTTACTTTAATTTTTTCTTATAAAATTGTTGTAAAAATTTGTTATACATATTTGTAAATCAATTTTGATTAAAATAGACAAGATCTGATTCAGAAGTACTGCATATGTTCGATACTAATGCCATTTTGAGTATTAATAAAGCTAGCATAATACTTAGCAAGGCCTTTCCCAAGTCAAAAGGGTCTTCTTAAGTATATACATACGTAACACATTAAATTTGCTCCGTCCTAACCAAAAACACATCACATTTTTACTCCATTTCCATATACTTATTATAAGTCTCTGCTGGTATTTCCTTCACTGCCTTCAGCGAATTCTGGTTGTTTCTGTTTCGACTAATTTTTGAAATATCATTCGCTAGAAAGTTGGACAGTTTCGTTAAAATATTCATAAGACCACATCTCGCACACTTCACAGCAATGATGCGTTTAATGAATGCGGGGTCCTCAGCTACGTTGTCAAGCATTTCTTTTGCGACCTCTACTCACGTCGTTTTTGCCAATAATAGCGGTATTTTGGTACGAGTTTAGCATTAATACACTTCATATCCAAAGCATTAGACAAAATGTGTGAAGTCCATCCATAATAGATGTTGAGATCCTCTGCTATCTATCTGATATTAACCATCTATCTCGGTAGATGGACGACTCGCATGGGGCCAGTTTTCGAAGACTTCACGAATTCCTTCACTAAATGCTTTGTGATACTGAAATACGTCTGTTCGTGAAAAAGAGGACTCCCCAAAATATTTCAGCAAAATTTTTGACAATTCCGTAGTCCCATAGAAAGGCACTTAAAGAACATAAAAATCAATGGAAAAGTCATCATTTTCTTCTGCAACGAATAAAAACGAAGCGTCAAAAATATCGTAAAGAATATTATTTTTACTTTTTATCATAAAGGTCTTAAATTCTGGAAAGACAATTTACGGAGTTTTCATCGCGATGATTCATATTCACAATTATCTTTAATTTTAACAAAATGTTTAACATAACATGAGACGGAAGCCTTTATTGAGCGACCTTATTTGCTTCATGCGACATTTTGCTGTATCCGAAATACAAATACCGGAAATATGCTACCGGAAACGTTCAAACAATACTTAGATACCTTAAAATTAATTCCTGAAACTGCAATAAAAATTAAGGTTCTAAACCGCAAACCTCAGCATTAAGTAATAGGTTCCTTCTTAAAGAACTAATTTATATTTAGTATGATTCTGTCTCCACAAATTTTATCAACCCATCGGAAGCTTGAAGTAGGAACAGAGGCTTGAACATTAACGATAACGACAGGGCGATCCAAAAAGGATATTCAACTCATTCTGAATTAAACAAAGGAACAATGGAATCTTCTTTTTTTATAATTTTCCCTCATTAATGAAAAAGATATATTCATTTTAAGACGATTAGAGCATTATCGCACAGTTAATCAATGGTTTCACTTTAAAAAAGTTCTTTGCCGCTTTTGGAGTAACTTCCTGTCATAATTTGCATTCTCAGTTATTTATTGTTATTGTTGTTATACTAACTCACACGCACAAACATAAGCACACTTGTTCATTATAATATGTTATTCAATCATCCATTACACTCAATTCTAAACCAATTATTTTAATACTACAGTTCACTGATATGTTTGTATTTGTGTATGAGTACTTGTATGTATTTATGCAGGAAAACAATGAATACGTAAAATACTACAATATTTCTAAGCAATTATTATAATTATATAAATGCAAATATCGACAGCAGTCATCTAATTGAAATTCAACGATGCAGAAGCTTTTATATGCAATGATGCAAAGTGTAGGCAGCGGTTCCCAAACTAGTTGAACGAATTGTTTAAATATCAAAATTCAAATGAATTTTTTTTTGGTGCAACATTTCGTAGAGGATGTAATTATAAATCTGTGAATTTGTATTTTTTTCATAATGTTAAAAATTTGAGCTTCGAGGATACTTTTTTTCTCGTTATTCAAAAAAAGTAAAAATTTTGTACATAGACATTTTTGAATAACAATAGTCTTAAATAATGTAGACACCTGTTGGATATCTCATATTTTTTCCATCTCTTGTCGACCGTAAACATTTCATTATGTGGTGTATTTACATAAAACATTTTTGAGGTTAGTTAACTAGTTTTGGTGTTTAAAAATGTTTCCCAATTCAGTTCTTCTTAGTTTTCCTTAGTAGTAGAATAGTTACAGAACAAAAAATTAATTTTTTAACAGCAAAAACTTATTTTTCACAAGTTTTATATAAATTAAGTTCATCAACAATTTTCGAAAACTTCCAAAAAAAATTATAAAAAATGGTATTTAATTTTTTTAATTTCATTAAATAAACTTATTTTATTTCTCATTATTTTTAATTAATTAAATAAATACTTTTTAAATCATTTATTTTTTTTGTGCATTTTTCTGCAAATGTTATTTTTTTATTTACTCATTATTTTTAAGTAATTAAATTTTTTATTTATTATTTTTTAATATGTACAATAAATATCTTTTGTAATTCATTATTATTTAATTAAATTTTTATTTTTAGTCATCTTTTAGAAAATGTTAATAATAAAATTAATAATTACATTATTTTTAATAATTGAAAATTTTAATTCAGTTTTAATTTTATTAAATATGTATTTTTTTTAAATTAATTATCTTTCAATTAAATTTTTAATTTCAATATTTTTTTTCGAAAAATGTTAATTTTGTTATTCATTATTTTGAAGAAATAAAATATTTAATTAATTTTTAATACTTTATAAGTTTAATTAATTTTATTCAATATATATTTCTTACTTAATTATGTGTTAATTAAATTTTTATTTTTAATAATTTTTTCTGAAAACGTTTATTTTATTATTCATTATTTTTAAGAAAATTTTAATTAATTTTTAATTTTTTTAAATATATATTTTTTTGAAATGAATTATTGTTTAATTAAATTTATGTTTTTAGGATTTTTTCTGAAGGTGTTAATTTTACTACTCATTATTTTTAAGAAATTAAATATTTAATTATTTTTTATTATATTTGAATTTTTTATTTAACTAAGGTTTTATTTTTACTAATTTTTTTGAAATTTAAAAAAAAAAATTAGAATTAACATTATTTTTAATAAATGAAATATTTAGTTAATTTTTAATTAAAATAAATATATTATATATTTTTTAATCAATTATATTTTAATTAAATTTTTATTTTTAATAATTTTTTCCGAAATAATAATTAATAATTTTAAATAAAATTTGTATTATTAATAATTATATCTTAAAGTGTTAGTTCTATAATTTTCTCGTTATTTTTATTTTTACCTTTTCAATAATATAAAGGGAAGTAAGAGCTAAAATTGGTTATGAAAAAATATATGTATACCTTTAAATATTTATCTCAGAATTTTAAATTAATTGTTTTCTAACTTCCTTCCTCTCATTGGTTTTTCGTAACCTCAAATAAATTTTCACACGAATCACTGAGCCCGTTTGTGCCAACCTGACCCAGTAGCATTGCTTATAAAGCCTTTACAAGTTCGCTTGTACACATATACATACATACAAAACGCATTCCTATGCTGTAATTGCAAATAAGTTGAAATAATAGGATAACAGCAGAAGATAATGACAGGAAAACAAAAAACGAAAGCAACAATTGTTACAACAACACTAGTGTAAACAAGTACTCGAGGCAAATGCAAACTAAATGCATGTAAACAAAAAGTGATACCTAGCTATGTACATATGTGTGTGTGCAAGTGTTTGTTGAATTGTGAAGAAAAATCAACAAGAAAATTTCACTGTCAAGACACAAACTAAGTTGGTTTAATGATTGTCAGCGCGCTAGTGTAAGTGCTCAATTATAAAGAATACCGTAAAGTGCATGCAACACAGCAACGCTGCATAGCAACAACAAAATAACAACAATAACAAGCAATTGCGCTTTCAAAGCAACACTTTTTGAGGAAGACAGAGCAGCGCTTCCTCCCTCCCTCCTTTTGAAAGGAAGGAAGAGAGGCTTTCAAATTCCTAGAGAGAGTGCGGTGTGGGTGCGCTTACTTGTAGACGCATATAAAATTATGGTGCATTATATAAGCATGCATATAAGTATGTATGTATACAGTGCCACACTTGCCACCTAAAACGACTGAGTGTAACAGGAAACGGTTGACTATGATGCTGTGAGCAACCTGCAATCGGCGGAGAAGAGAGCGGTGCCAAATGGCGCTGAAGTTGATGAGACGACGGCAGATTGCCTTTGTAACGGTGAAGTGTAGCAAATTGTCATGCAACATTATTAACAGGATACTGCAGCAGGCAACGTGCAACGTGCGCGTGTCGCCTGAGCCGAGCCGTCAATGTAGCAAAACTAGCAATTATATTGATGCACATCACAGACGAAAATAGCGCTTGGAGAGCTGACGTAAAACCGTTGACGAGTAAGTAACCCAGACAACCCAGACAACAGCTGCAGCCAACAACAGCAACATTGCTTAGTGAAAGCGCAACTAGACGACAGTGTGGCAAGCACAAAAACAACAACACATTTACATAAGGCTGCCTATATACCTGTGATATTGAAGACTTGCCTTGTCTTACAACCTAAATTGCCGTTATATTTACGTAAGTTCCCATTGCTTTTGGCATCACCTCCTCCACTTGCGCTACTGTTGTTGCAACATTACTTTGCTGGCTTCAAATATATTCAATTACCTTTCGTCACGCGCACTTCCCTTTCATGCAACAACAAAAATAACAACAAAAATTTTATAGTAAGCGGCAGTTGGTTAAATTATTATTCAAATTGCTTGTTGCCGCAGCACATAACTGTTTATGCAGCCGGCTATTGTCATAATTAATAAAAGCCATTTGCATTGAGAGCTTCGAAAGATCACTTCGAAGGACTTAATCGGTACTGTAAGAGAAATAAAGGAAAAATGTGGTAAATCCGGGTGTTGAGCATATATACCTTTCTGGTTTTGAAAAACACCGTTATGTGGTACTCGTATTTATATAATGACGTGATCATCTATGAAGAAATATACGGAGCTTGAGCAACTCGTTTCACTTATATGTATCACGATTTTTCTTATAGAAAAGATGCACCATTCTTCTGACTATACAACAGCTGCAAAGAAGCGCAAAACGAAGACGGAAAATCACCCACGGAACTGAGAGTTCATCTCTCAAGTATGATTTTGATGGATCAATTTGTATGACAGATATATCCTTTTGTGGTGCGATACGGACGATTCTGACAAATTTGCAATTTCTTGAGGAGAAAAAGACGTGTGGAAAATTTCAGATCGATTTCACAAGAATTTGTCCTTCCTTTTCCAAGTGATGTCAGGTCCTTCTCCACCTGGTCATTCCAACGAAGTGGAGCTCTTCCTCTTCATCCACTGTCTCTTGATTCGCCGAACTATGTCAGTTGCGTCGTATATCTCGTACAGCTTATCGTTCCATAGGCTGCGCTATTAGTCGTTGCCAATGAGCAAAGGACCATAAATCTTCCGCAGAACCTTTCTCTAGAAAACTCGTAACGCTGATCATGCCTCTGAATCATATAGCAGAACGGGTATTATGAGTGGCTTGTAGAATTTGGTCTCTATGCGTCGAGAGAGGAATTTACTTCTCAATTGCCTACTCAGTCCGAAGTAGCACCTGTTGGTAAGAGTTGTTCTGCGTTGAATGTCGAGGCTGAAATTGTTGTTGGTGTTAATGCTGGTTCAAAGATAGACGAAATTATCTACGACTTTAAAGTTATGACTGTCAACAGTGACGTGTGAGCCAAGTCGCGAGTGCTTGTTAGATGACAGCAGTTATTTCGTCACTACCGGACCCATTTGCTTCACTTCTTTTTCCAACCTGGAGAAAGCAGAACTAACGGCGGGGTTGTTGAAGCCAATGATATCAATATCATCGTCGTACGCCAGGAGCTGTACACTCTTGTCGAAAACTGTACCTTCTCCATTCTAATCTGCAGATCGAATTATTTTCTCCAGAATTAGATCGAAGAAGTCGCACGATAGAGAGTCGCCTTATCTGAAAGCTCGTTTGATATCGAATGGCTCGAAGAGGTCCTTTAAAGGTTTACGCATATTACGTTACAAACTTCGCTGTAAATTTAATACCCGTAGTACCTGTTCAACCTCTGTTCACTGCAGAAATCTTTGACTCAATTAATATTTTAAATTTGAGACCAAGAATAGATTACAGGGTTAAAAAGCAAGTTTATATGGACATAAACCGAAGTCTGGATCCGAAAAACTAGGGTTATACGTGCTCAGAAACAGATTGTTCTTCTCTTTCTTAAAGAAGACAATACCAGTATAATAAACTTTGAAAAAAGGCTCAAAACTTTACTGCGCAGAAAAAGCGACTTTGCAGCAACCAAGCGAATAGGACTTTGTTGTGAACTCCATACATTTCGAGAGAAGCTACGGGAGTAAGGAAAAGGGGTGCAGTGAGCATTTTAGCATTTTCAGAGATGGATTGAAGTTAGGGGGGTAGTGAAGTTTTCTGGCGGGAGCTCTATATCAACTCTAGTTTCAGACTACCAGACCACTACAGCGTCTTTCAAGTGAAAGTAGCTGCCAATAGCAGTAGATATACTACAAGCTTCCTTCAGAGAGGTGTTCATTCACTCCGACGGCGCAGCGTCTGTACGGGCTTTGAGCTCTAAACTAGGCAAGGAGTGCATGACCTCATTAGCATTCCCATCAAGCTTCTTCTACATTAGTTTCGTATCGATGGTCACAGTGGAATTGCTGGAAACTGCAAAGCCCATGAGGGGACTAGGGAGGTTGGGGTCGAGTCGGTTCTCCGATGTCTGCTTGCGTTCTCGCGTTAGACCTTTGGACCTCCAGTGAGCTCATCAAGTGGTGGTCAACAATCAGAACGCTGATAGACTCAAAACCATTCGCTGATCTATGAGGCACTGGTGATCAACTTTTGAAGAGTTTATGTGTAACAAACGGACGAACTTCTGGCCAAATGAGATTCATCGATTTAACCACGATGTAACCTAACCTAAGCTGGTTGCGATTTGTGCAGGCAGGCCATGGAACGTTTGAGATTAGATTTACTGAGATTTTGTGTTAGTTAAACAGATGAGTTTTTAAAAGATTAAATAATTTAGGTATAGAAATTAGATTTCAATGAGTAATAACTCTTCGAAATGTAAAAAAAGAAGGAGTTCGGGCTCTCACGCAATTCTTTATACGAACATCTTTAAAACATTAAAAGCATCAATTCGAAGTCTATATGATCCGACGCTTATTCTGAAATCGGTTTCTTAACGTAGTACATCACTATTCGTCTTTTCTCGACCGAAAAAAATATTGTATGTTCAAAACATTCATAAATTTTTCAAAGATAATGAGGAAAGATACGCAGTAATTGAAATTTTTTAAAGGGAATTGAAATAAAATTTTGTGCTTGAAAATTTTTAATTTTGAAAAATAAAGTTTTGAAAAAAAATGTTTGAAAAGTAAAATTTTTGAAATATGTTTTTGAGAAACAAAACTTTTCGAAAAATACTATATTTGAAAAATACAATAAAAAAAAATTAAAAAATGAGAATTTTTGAAAAATTAAGTTTTTGAAAAAAAATTGTAACGAAAATATAATTAGGGTTTTCACAAGTCTCATAAAGTTATAAGTTATAACGATTCGAAAACATAGCATTGAGAATAGTAAATGTGTAAACTCATTTTTGTATGAAATCCAACAACAATTTTTTTAAACAAGTGTAAAAATGTATGATTTTACGATTTTACGATGCTTTACGACGGGTTGTGAGTACCCCAAATATTATAAATTATAGAAAAAAGTAAAAAAAAAAAAATTGTGAAAAACTCATATTACGTCAACAAGAACAATTTCAACAATTATTTTATTTTCGATTTGACGAATATCTTTTACCACAGAATAGATCTCTCACAAATGCTTTTTGTAACGTTGTTGTACTATACAACAACTCCATGATCATTAAAAAGATATTTAGAATTTAAATAAGTACAGCGTATGGGAAACAGACAGATTTATTTCTATGGAGAGGAACATGCAACAGACACTGGAGGAGCAAACAAACACACCAACAACATGCATATGTGCCACAAATCTAGACAGTCTGACACAAAAACGAATAACAGGCAGACGCTGACACATCTATGGAGCGTAATTCAAGCGCCACGGCCATATATCAATTCACACCAATTTTATTTTACGAGCGTGCAACACAAGAAACAACATGCCCCCACATGCTTACAGATACATATGTAGGCATAAATGCAATAAGGCAGACACATATTCATATATTTGTATACAAAGCGTTTAATTGAATTAAAATAGAAGCTATACGTGTGTGTATGTATGTATGTATGTTTGTGGATGGAGCTCATGGAGCCGAAAGAACTGTTTCAAGTAAAGCATTATTAATAGCAGACGTTGCACGCGTAACACCCACTCCATTTTTCAAGTGCACACACACACACGCACAGAGAGACATTTGCATACCATTCCATGTGTGCGTGCGTCGTGTTAAAGCACCGTACGCGCTTGTAATTGGGGGTTTGAGGCGACAAAGTTAATAAAGCATTTAACGTGCCACATCTGGTGCGCAAATGTTGCGATAAAGCAGCTACAGCCATAATGATCGCTCCACAAAAACATACTTGTATATTGTACAAAGAGAAGAAAAATTAAAAAAGCATCATAAAAATGTTGAAAAGAAAGCAGTTACAAAAACAAATAAAAGCGCAGCATTTGGCAGTGGCAATGAAGCAGCGCTGTTAATAATAAAATCTGTGCATCTGTGGCACAAATGTGTGGCACAGACGCGCTACATCAGCAGCTGCTGGAGATTTACTTCACATTTTTTATTATTTTTTTTTTTTTGTTTGCATACAATAATTTTAGTGGCGGAATTTCATGCCACAAAGCATATTCACATATGCAACCATGCCACAACTGAGCGCTTTCATTATTCAATTAATATAAAGTGAATAAGCGGCATAATAATAAAATGCATAAATTTGAAAAGAAAATGTGTGGAAATATTGATTTTATGGAGTCGAAGTTGTACTGTGGGGTCAGTCGAATACACAATTTGTTGAAAACTCCTATAGGTTTAGGTATTAAATCCGATTTTTTTAAGTAAAGAAAAAGACGATTCCAAAAAATTTTAAAAATTGTTCGGAAAAAAGAAAAGAGAAGAAGAAAAGGAAAAAGCGTTCACTTCTGCTGCATAACATTTCAAAGGAAAAGTCCATGGCCTATCATCGTAAAACCCGTTTTTTGACAAAATTTGTCTTTTTTTATTCAACAAAACGGGTCTTTCAATAAAAGCGCTACAAAAGTTTTTTTTAAATAAAACAAAAACAGCTTGGGATATCAACGAAATTCTTTATTCCTATGAAAGTACATTCGATGCCATTGTGTATGGAACTCGATTTCTTTTGCATAGCCACCGCGGGCACGCTTGCAGAAGTCCAGACGCTGAACCCAATTTTCGACGGTTTCAAGCATAAATCGGCCGATACTGCTGCAATTTCACGTTCGATATTCGTACGAAGTTCATCAATCGTCGCTGGCTTGTTGGCATAGACCATAGACTTGACGCAGCCCAACAAGAAATAGTCTAATGGCGTCAAATCGCACGACCGAAGCGGCCAATTGAGTGAGCCATTTCGTGAGATAATACGTTGTGACATTCGCTGTGTGGCTTGTGGCACCGTCTTGTTGGAACCATATATTATACAAGTCCATATCATCCAATTCGGGCTGCAAATATTCAGTTATCATTGAGCGGTAGCGATTCCCATTCACAGTAACGTGCCGGTTTTGATCGTCACGCAATGACGCCGCCGGCCCATAAACCGCACCAAACCTTAATTTTTTCAGGATGCAATGGTGACTCATGGAGTACATGTGGATTGCTGCCTGACCAATAACGCATATTTTGCTTATTGACGAAGCTATTCAGCCAGAAATGAGCCTCATCGCAGATGATTTTCGAAGATGATTTTTCGATGAAAATCCGGTTCATTTTCAAACTCAGCCCAATTCACGAACATACGTCGATTCTGGTGATCAAGCGGCTTCAGTTCTTGCGTCAATTTGATCTTGTAAGGATGTAGGCCAAGATCTTTTCCCAAAATTCACCTTAACGACGTCACAGAGATGCCCAACGCTTGAGAACGACGTGTGAGAGACTGATTCGGGTCTTCCTCAATTGATGCGCTAGCGGCAGCAATATTCTCGACACTATGGGCACTTCTTTGTTCTTTCATTTTGTACTGTGCCTGTGGATTCAAATTTTTTCACTAGAGGCTTAATTGTTGATCTGATAAATTGGACGTAGCGCCCTTAAAGTTTAGGCTAGAGGCTCTGAATTTCGGTAGTAAATTTTAATAATTTTGACTCGTTGTTGGATCGTATATCTTTACATAATGTTATGAACTGAACTTACTGAAGAGAAATGTCAAAACAACGTTAAAAAGTTTGGCGTCGTTTGCTGTCCCTATCGGTCTACATTTGTAGCATTCTTATTGAAAAGCCCATTACATTATCGAAATAAGGGAAAGAATAGATTATATCGTCATTTAAGAAATTTTGGATATAAACTAAAATATTTTCTGCCTACTTAATTCTTCAGTGCTGGAATTATACATACATTTTCTGATTTTATTTTCAAAATTATCGGAGAAGTGACGAAATAAAGATTTTCATTATTAGAAAATAATGTAAATAAACTGACTTTAAAAATATGAAAGATACTTATTTAGTATTCTCTCTCAATTGGTAAGGTTTTAAGCAGTCACAAATATTTTCGGATATTAACAAAACTTTATTATAAATAAGATACACAGTTTTATAAAATTTAGTGAGATATCTCTTATACTGACATTTTGATTGCAATATACTATAAATAAAAAGGAAAGCATATTCGTTCTGAAAAACCTTAGGTTTGGCATACGTATGGAAGAGAATATTTTCCATTTTCGGCGCTAGGCATAAAGATCAGACCCAATTATATAATATTTTTCAATTGTTGTTGAATATATGAGAAGTATGTTTGGATTAAGGTCTTGAATGCTATATATTAAGTATAGGGCAACTAAAATGAAGCATAGACGGCGTGTATCCAGTTTTGAATAAGAGTTGCATAGAGTATGGAGAGTACTTAGTCTTAATGTAAGTAACATTCCTCTGCCGAAATCTGGTCATTAGGCGAACGACGCTTATATACCCTAATGGAAAATATTTTAAGGATGCAAAAATAAACTTTAATATGCGCGCTCTAAACTCATATATATTGTGACAAAAAACACATGGAAATTGTCAACCAATTAATTTACAGCAGCTGCTTAAGTCGATAAACCTCAGTAGTGCGTTGCGGTTTTTACAATGGATAAAAAATCGAGCAAACAATTTGTCTCAAATTTTCTATTTCTAACCAAAATTCGTGGGCGGAATCGTTGAGAATGTTGGAAAAAGCTAACGATGATTCAGATTTATCAAAAACAAAGCCTTCACCATAAATACTTTGGTCTATCTATCCAACCCAGAGGTTAAGTACAATAGTACTAACTAAAAAATAACACACGGACCAGCTTAATAATAACTAGTTGGGCAGAAAAAAAAAAAAAAAGCTTAAAACCATATCTTAAAGGCACCTTTATTCAGCATTAAGCGTTTCTTTAATACTAATTCGTTATTGTTATCTATCTGTCAAATCACCCTCGTAGATTTCAAAAGACTTTAAGCTGCTTATCGTAAGCAGATAGACACACGTATCAATGTGTCAATTAAGTTTGTTTTCTTTACAAAAGGTTCCAATTTAAAACTTTGCCTAAAATTACAACAACAAAATTTGTGCAATGTCCACTTATGACCTTCGGAGCATTTGAGTTTGCGATCTTTTTGCTGTAAAGGGTTATTGTCCTTTAAGGATTTGTCACACGCCACTAAAAGCTCCCAAATATTGTCCAAATCTGAAAGAGAACATAGCAAAAAGGTAACCGAACAAAGTTTTTCTATTAGCATACAAGCTTGAGCTGTTTTGGTATTAAATTGTTAGGTAACTGGATGAATTTCACAAATTTTCCGGATTTTGTCACTTTTTTCTCTCTTCGTTTGTGTCTGCTCTTTCAATTCCATGCCAGCAATTTCAGTCGAACAACGCAAACAAATCAGTTGCAAATAACTGGACAAAGAAAGCAACTAAAAGTAAAAAGAAAGTAAAGTTTTTTCCAACAAAACACAACAACAACAAAGACATTTTTGCATTGTGTTGAAAATAATAAATTTTACGTTATCAGGCAGGGCAAGTTTTTTTGTGCCACGGCACCACTTTTTGCAACACATACATATGTAGTTGTTGCAAGGGCATTTTCAAGTGTGTGTGTATATATATGTGTGTGTGTTTGTATCTACAAATAGTTAAACAATCGGCAAATATAACAATGTGTATGCTCTTTATCCACACTTTGTTGGCATTTATTTGCATATTTGTTGCACAAAGTCTGCCAGCAGAAATAAATAGAATAATGTAATGCATTTGAATATAAATAAATTCAGTGAAAATGGCGGAAGAATCGGTAGACAGCAAAGAAAAAATGTGTAAAAATGTGAAATCACAATAGAATTGTACGGAAACACGAAGCCAAGGCAGAGAAAAATATATGAAATTAGCATGAGGATGTGGGTGTGTGTATATAAATATATGTATGTAAATATATGTTTGTGTGAGTATGTATGTAGGTATGGGTTACAAGGCTCCTAAGTAAATGCATTCACTAGCACTCACACACACAAGAATACACAGAAACACACATATACACATACATTTGCACACTCCTAATATATTCCGTAACATTTCCGTTATCATCTCTCTCGCTGTATTCTTTCCATTTTCTTATTTGTGTACGCTCTGCTCTTCTGGTCATTTCTAAATCTAATTTTACATACATTTCATGCCGTTTTTATTGTAGCCATACACTTCATTTCCTTTTTCCAGTTCGTCGCATTTTTTCTTTCGCCTATTTTTTGCTTTTGTTGTTGCAAGTAAAAATATTACCAGCATCACATTTACTACTACCGAACTACCGTTACTCCCGCAATTTGTGGGTGTAACTCAGCGACATGCGCCAATGCATTTAAAGCACAAATACTAACTTTATATTGCCTACTTGTAGGCGCATTGCACTATTTGCTTTGCCGATTGTTTGCTTGCAACAGAATGCAGCATGAATGGCCATTTCCATTTACACTTGAATGGTTTTTAGTGCCAATACATACGTTCTTTTTATATGTATGCAACCGAACAGCGAAATTAAAATGCATATTTATATATGTATGTATTAGTAATAATATTTGTACATATACGCACACAATAACAGTTGTAGGATGCTGTATTTACAATCGAGTATATAGTATAAAATTTAGTTGCCCACTTTGTTGCCTTGTTGCACTGCATTCAGAAAGGCGCGTATTTATTACTTTCTCAATCATGTACACATGTCAAGTTAGTGTTCGGAATCCCGAATTCTACGCGGCTTCAGACTGCAAGGACTTTTGAGTTTCACACATTTATTATACTTAATTACAAATATGAGTAAATAAAAAAAATTAAAATGTCATATAACAAATATTTGGTAGAGTAAATAAATAATTTCGGGATCCCGAAATTTTCATAAAATATTAAATGCGTTTATTTTATATAATTTCAAATGTGAGTTCCATTAAAAGCTAAATTTGATATTAAAAATGTTGGTATTTAAATTGATATGTAAATAATTTCGGGATCTCGAAGTTTGCGAATATATCAAAAGTTTATTTCTTTCACTTAATGCTCTTATGTAAGTTTACTGAAGCCTTAAACTACATTTGAAATTTTTCGGGATTGTATATGAATAATTTCGGGATCCCGAAATTTTCAAAAATATTCCATTTACATGTTTTTAATTAAAATTCAGTTTAGAAATGTAATAATGACAAAATAAATTGAGTAGAGGCAAATTTTAAGGGCTAGCCCCTGAATGTAGGCAACGTTTATACCTAGTTAATATAATATACATACATATGTATGTATGCAATATAATAAGACTAGAAAGTATTTATTAATACAATTAATGTGAAGTCATCTTATTTATACTAAATTTTAGCGGATAGAAAGCGGTTTGTAGCAGCGCATTATTTCAGAATTAAAAAAACATTATATGTGACCTGGTCTACGAAAAGGGAGCTAACGTGCGAAAACTAGTTTTCTGGGAAACAGCTGTTAAACTCGTTTCGTCAGTTTCCCGTTATCGTTATTTTTTGACACCTAAGCCCCCTTTTCGTAGACCAGGTCACATATACATATATAAAATCGGCAAATATACATACATACGTATCCAAAAGTAATTTCGTATATTATTTAAAAATATTGCAAGGTCAAAAATTTTACTTTGAGTGTGCTTAAGCCTCTGCATCCACGCTAAATTTCAAATTTTCCGTTGAATACAAAAATAAAAATAATATATTAATAAATCCCGAAAAATATCGGGATCCCGACAAATTAATTTTCCATAAAACCGAAATCTTAGCATTCACTAATTGAGCGCTAACTTTCCACTAAGCATTTCTGTTGAAAAAAAATTTTCATAAACCACGAATAATATCGGGATCCTGAAAAATAAATTTTTCTCTAAATATCGGGATCCCGAAAAAATACTTTTCTCATAAGCCCGGAAGACCGAAATGTTTGTATCCGCAAATTATGCGCTAAATAAAATTTCCAACCGTAAGCAGTTCCGTTGAATTATTAAAATATATATATAAACATATGTACATACATATGTAGGTACACATGTATATTAATAAATTCCGAAAAATATCGGGATCCCGAAATATAAATTTTCCTATAAAACCGAAATCCTTGCATACACTAAAATATTTCACATAACACTCCTCGCCGCCCACGTGCACTACACTTCTCATTTTATACATTGCCTACATCCAGGCGCACTACCATGAAATTCGCCGACTTCACTACCGTTCGCGTAGCAAGCCTTACATAACTCTGTTTATGGAAAATACTATTTTCTTGTTTCTTTTTCCTGCACTGTTATATTTAGTATTTGCCTGCGTTGATCGTTCAACCATCCGACATGCGCTCTATTGATGTTGCCACATGTGCAACATCATCAATGTGAAGAGGTAATGGCTGCTGAACGGCAACGTGATGCTTTTACAATTTACGGTGGGATGGTCAGCTGTACTCAGATGTATATTGTGAATTTGTATATTTTCTTTGGTTTTTGTAGGGAAATGAGTGCGTATGTGTTCATGTTCATGTGTGTGTGTGTAAAGAAGCTGTATACCTGCATATAAATACGTATATATACAAATGCACTTAAGTTGCTAATGGTGTTGTCCATCACTACCCTCACCTAAGCACCTCTCACGTAGCCACCTCACTCTTTTTCTCCTTCTCCGTATCTCCACCGCCCAACTTGCTTACTCCCCACTTTGACGCCATAAATCACAGCTCGGCGACAGTTTGTTGACTGTTATTGCCTTCAAATGAAAATATGCACTAGTAATATAACGGTTCTGCCGGCAACAATAACGCTTTAGTAACATCTTATAACAGCAACAACAACAAAAACGACAGCATAAGCGTATATTGCAATTGCATTTAACAACTACTTTCCGAGCTGTTACATTGTGATGACAGCATGAAAAATGCATTTATTAAAGTGCAAAATACATGGAGTGCACGCCAGCGTAGTGCGCAAGATGAATTCGCTTTCGGTTAAGCCTTCGTTGCTTGCTGAAAGAATTTCCATGCCACCTTAACGTTTTCGCAGAAATTGAGTAAAACTGAGAAAATAATCGCATGCTAGTGGAAAGACTTAAACTGTGGTGGCATGTAAATAAGCGTTAAGTAAGAAAAAAAATTTCGGGATCGGGATCAAGTTCGAGATTGGCTTCGAGATCGAATGGTTGCATGTGTATAAGAGTTAAACATTTTCGTAGTTAAAAAAAATTTCGGGATCGGGATGAAGTTCGAGACTGGCTTCGGGATCAAATGGTTGCATGTGTATAATCGTTAAGTATTTCCGTAGGTAAGAAAAACAAATTCGGTATCGGGATCAAGTTCGCGATTGGCTTCGGGATCGAATGTATACATGTGCATAAGCAATAAGTATTTTCGTAAGTAAAAAAAGAAAATCGGGATCGGGATGAAGTTCGAGATTGGCTTCGGGATCGAATGGTTGCATATAAGCGTTAAAGCATTTTCATAAGTAAGAAAACAAAATTTCGGGATCGGAATCAAGTTCGCGATTGGTTTCGGGATCGAATGTATGCATGTCCATAAGCAATAAGTATTTTTGTAAGTAAGAAAAAAATTTTCGGGATCGGGATCAAGTTCGAGACTGGCTTCGGGATCGAATGGTTGCATGTATATAAGGATTAAGTACTTTCGTAAGTAAGAAAAAACATTTCGGGATCGGAATCGAATTCGAGATAGGCTTCGGGAAGTTAAGTATTTTCATAAATAAGAAAACCATTTTCGGGATCGGGATCAAATTCAAGACGGCTTCGGGATCGAATTTGGGATTGTTGACCAATAAAGCCAATAATATCAATAATTATAATTTAAACGATGTTTATTAGTTGATATAATTTTTTTGAGTTACTTCCTGTCAAAGATCGCCTGATTTTCGTAATGAATAAGGAAATAACAATAGAATCGGATAAGGATATTAACAAATTGAAATTCACGAACTCGCATAACTCTTATTGATCCGAGCAGATTTTTTCGAGAGTAAAACTATCGCGCGGAGCTTCTTCAAACTCTCCAGTTCACTGTATTTCACAAAAAAATAGTTTTTCAGAAAGGATATCTAATACAAAAACGTTTCGACTTAAATAATATGTTCAGTCTCAAAAAAGGAAAATCCATAATTTTTCATCTCATTCGATAACTGTTGCCATTCGGAAGAAAACTTCATAATAACGCTCTCCTGAAAACCCTCGACCCTATTGGCGAAAAACTAGAACAATCGATTTTCACAAGCTTCTCTCAAAGCGAATAATTCAACAAAATCATTCACCATCTTAGAAACAGGTAGTCCGGACTATAAAGTGTATGCATAAGAAAATCCAAACCAAGCTCCCGGAGTTTCTGTAGAGTGTCTATTGATATGTGTGGCCTGGCATGCTTCAGATTGAACATAATTCCTCTCCTAACGGCTAAAGATGAGCAACAATCTAATAGTTAACAGTACGTGTCCGAATTAAGGACGTGGACTTAGAGGAATAGCTCCTTGTAGATGATACCCTGCCAATCTCTTGTACAAGGTGAGATACAGATTACTAGAGCTGTCTATTGAAAAAATTATGGATTTGTTTTTACTAGACCTATCACCTTAAACCTACAGACTGTATATAAAATGTTGGACAAAGCTTTATTTTTATTTGTTTGGACTTCTAACAATACCGTTCTATAAGATTTAAGACACTTTCGATGGACGTCAAACCTTCGTTGACTTTATAAGTTAACAAATGCTCCTCAATCGAAATTTGAACTAGTGAACCACCACCCACCGGGGGAAGCAGAGGAAGAGGAAGACCTCCACTCCGTTGGAAGGACCAAGTGGAGAAGGACCTGACTTCGCTTGGAATATCCAATTGGCTCCACGTAGCGAAAAGAAGAAACGACTGGCGCGCTGTTGTTAACTCGGCTATAATCGCGTAAGCGGTGTCTACGCCAATTAAGAACCACCAAATGGAAGCTATATCACTGAAGACCAGCCGCGATGATCCTCGTATTTCGGGTACTTAAAGTTTGAATTCGTGGTCGACCAAGTTCAACCTAACCTTATTTAGTTTATTTTTGCGCCAGTGTGAGATAATGGAAAATGTTTGCTTCATGTCCCACCGTTTTGATGCCAGACAAAGGCATGTAGAAACTTTCCTAGACCACTTGTGATAACAGTGTAGATTCTTAAGTTACTTGGTCTTCACAACATCAACGTTGGCTAACTTTAGACACGCAATCAGCTAAACTACAAAATGGTTATCGGAAAATTCTAGCTAACGAAATCACTCTTCAAACAATTTTCGTCACCATTACCCACCATTCATCCACATATATGAACATAATTCATATTTATGTACACTCTAGTAGAGTCTTATTAAGATTCCACTAATTAACCTTAATTAGAACTTTGCGTGCAATTCATGGAACTTCATTGCATATTTATAGGTAAATCGCTGGAATTTCGCCTGAACACAGTAACCATAAAGCGGCTGTCTGGAGCCACTCTCTAATGCATTTGACCCAAATTGAGATATTTGCCGAGATGTTGCACCGCAAGCAACAAATACCGACGTTTCGGGGCAAATATTCACCTGCAACTCTCTACAAATGTGTGCAAACATAGTTGCACCTACTCAAACATGCCACACACGCTCCACCCACTCAATCACTCGCATCTTTAGTGCCGAATTCGCCTATAAGCTCGAAGCTATCTCCAAAGCCACCCACTCTGCTCGCCTCTGGGGCAACCAGAATCCACTATATGGTACTTAAATGAGATAACTTGCCAATAAATTCTTAAACTTTGCACACAGCTCGAGCGAACAAGCAAACGAATGGTTGTTTTTTGTTTATGCCGCACTATGAGACTTAAAGCCACCTATGCACCGTGGCATGCCGCATGCCACAGATGACGTGCATAGCCATGTTTTCATTGTATCCTTTGCATATTTTGGCAACTACATACATGAATACCGGCGCAGGTGTGTGCATGGGTGTGTGTGTGGACTGCGGCAACACGACGCCATGATAAACTAACTATTAGAAAACTGTCATTATGCAAAATTTGATTACCACGAAAAGTTCATAAATGAGTTGAGCTGGTATGTGAGCACATTTTACGACATACTATATACATATAAACGCCTTGTAGTGTCTGAATATGTAAATGTGAAAGTTCTTTAAACTTCATGGATACCAGTTGGAAGTAGTTCTTCAACTGGTGCCTTTTGCTCAGTATAATCGTTATAACTTCAACTGTACTTAGAGTAACATTTTGATTTCAGATAAAGTCCAATAATAGAGGTTGTGGTGGAGCCTTTTCTGGTTAAGGCCAAGCGGATTTTGGTTATCCTTTACTTGTGGAAATTAAGGCAAATATTATGACTTTAGATATTGGAAGGATTGTCCCCATAGACTTTTGACTTTACATATTCCCACAGGAAAAAGTCTAACGGTGTAAAAGCTTGGTTGGAGCTTGGTGGCCAATCAACCTGCCCAAAACGTTAAATTATCTGCTCACCGAAGTGTTCTTTCAATAAATCAATTGGTTGATGCGATGTTTGGAAAGTGGCGCAGTCTTGTGAAACCAAATGTCGCCGAGATGACGAGTTTCAATTTCAGGTATCAAATAGGCAGTTATCATGTCACGATAACGGTTGCCATTGACGGCTCTTGATACTCTTCAGATTGTTCTTCATTCCAAATGCGGCAATTTTGCTTTTTTATATACATATTGAGCCAGAAATGGGTCTCATCGATGAAGTTGGATCTTCCTAGAACTTTTCAGGACCTCATAGAGCGAAGCAATGTTGCTTGGTAGGGTCGAATGGCTTCAATTTTTGTAAACTCGACGTAAAATGCGCCAAGTCGTTCCATACGTCAGTCCGAGTTGCTGCGAACGGCGCCGAATCGACTCTCCACGGTCTTCGTGTGCAGTCTTAGCTACGGCTGCTATATTCTTTTCACTGCGTGCTGGACGTGGTCTGTGCTGGGTCTCAAGATTAGTGTTTGTGTTGCGAAAAGTAAGCTTGGTAGACCGATTATGTTGACCATAAGTTGAGCGAAGGGCGTGGACAGGCGTACCCCGTCCCTAATAAAATCGGATGATGGCCCCGCCATCAAAACTGTTATGTTAAACTATACTAAAAGTGCGATTAATCATTGAATTAATGCATCAGAGCCATTAAATTTTACATCCAGGATGGCACAAGAGGGTCTTATAGGAGCCGGTGTCAAAATTCGATAATGAGCGTGGCGCCGCACACTTTTAAATAAAATCACATAACTCAGGATATCCTCGACCGATTTGAACCGAATTCGCTACATAGTAATATATAATCCTATGCTACACTGTAAAAAATGGAGGCAATCGGATTACAACCACGCCTACCTCCTATATAACACAATTGTAAATTCCATCTGATTCTTTCACATTTCAGCGTATAAATAAAGCTCCAATTAATGTAGCGGGAAAAAACTTTTCCAAAAAAATATTGAAATCGAACCGAAACTGTTCAAGTCCCTAGGTACCGAGGTAAAATGTGAGCCCTAGTATTTTTAGTTCACTTTTTAACGAAAATATCGGTCAATATATGAGATATATAACTGAAATTCAGAGAGAATCTTCTACTGATGATAGTATGTCTGCATGTCACAAATGGGCTGAATCCAACACTTCCCTTTGCCCATTATACCTAATATAAAGATTTTCGAACTCGAGATCGGAAATTTTGAAAAAATTTTATACTTTTTACAACAAATCGAATCACCCTAATACATTGGTATACGCGAGTATGTTTCAACAAAATCAATTTCACGTCAATGGCATTTGAGAGGAAATCAAAATGTAAAATAGGAACTCATTTTGTATAAAATCCTTGCACTTGAAGTGAGAGCACCGTTATTATCGCACTTGAATGGTGATATTCGCTGCGAATATGAAATGAAAAATGTGTTGCACTGGCTGTTGTTGGTGTTGCTTTAAAGTAGTTGCTACTGCCACGTACATACATTTGTACTATGCTGTGTGTTGCTGCCGTCAGGCTCATTGCGAGCGATTTCTGCAATTTGCAACTGCGTTGCATGTTGTAACAACAACAACATTGTTGTTATTGTTGTTAGTGCGCTTACATAAATACATAAGTGCATGCATACATATACGCATTTGTAATATTACATAAGTAAACCGTTAAATGTTTGAATGTAATACGAATGTGCGCTTTGCCATCAGTTGCTGACAGTTTCATTGAAAATACGAAAATCAAAATTTTGACAGATGTGCAACAACAAACACGAGCGTGTCGAGTCATAGAGCAATGATGTATACAGTCTCTCTAAAATGCATTTCATAATGCTATGTTTAGTAGTTGTTAAAATTAAATTTATTTCAGCATAAATTTATTCGAAAAAGACATTTTAATAAGCTTCGCTATGAAGTTCGTGTTAGGCAGACATGATATTGACTGACGTTTTTTTATCCAAAAAGAATTTCCACTTCTGCTTCTAAAACAATCTTGTAATCAGCTATACAAGTATTTCCTATCCACTTTCTTAGGTTCAGTTATGTTAAATTGTATATGGGGAAATCTGTTTTTATAGCCTTTTGATATAATTTCCAGTATATTTGTACTGGACCAAATGTTTCTTTAAGTTCCTCCACTGGTACCTCGAAGCCTAAACCATAAAATAAAAGGAAATCGAATTGATGTTCCTATGTCACTTCAATTTAATACATCTTTCTGTGGTCAATTTATAACCTTATCTTTAACAACCCGATTTCACAACGTGATTGGCCTCCCCTATTTGTACATGCTTCAGCAGAAGTTTACGTTACTGTAATCATATTTAAAAATGATACTTATGAGTATATGGTACATATGTTTTCAAAATTTCAAGTTGCCTGAAGAAAATATTCCATGCGTGAGCTCACACCATTTCATCTAATAAACGGTCAGGTAGCCAAGCACACACTGCAACAAATGACAGCAGAAGGATGTGGCAGCGGTAAGATAATCTCGTCGTAGCGGATGAAAGAGTTAAATAGTACAATACCTTTGGCCCTTCTGCCAAGTAACAATTGCCAAAAGGAATTCACCAAGAGTTCAAAGTTACCCTAGGCAGCAAGGCTGAATGGAATAATTCCACTTTCGAACTACCGCTTAGAGATGGTACAATCAAGAGGTACAAGCACTTAAATACCATGACGAAAACGTCGGACGGAATCGGTGCAGGACCACACACCAAACTCTCCATACCTATAGGAAGTTTTGGGAGCATTTTTCAGGCAAAAGTCTTTGCCATAAGTCGGTGCATAGAGAAAAACCTCTAACGCGACTATCGCAACGAATTTATAACCATACTTAGTGATAGTCAAACGGCACTTAAAGCAATCTCCTCCTATGAGATCAAATCGCTACTGGAGCAGGGGTGCAGAGAACGACTGAATAGCCTAGCGAAACATAACCAAGTGCACCTCATCTGGGTGCCCAGTCACAAAGGTATAGCCAGGAATGAACTGGCTAATGAACTCGCCCGCTTCGTAGCATCCACTAACACCTGAACCCTACACTTAGGTGGGTCCCCATACCATAAAAAAAACTGCTCCGCTAGAAAGAAGTAATAGGGTATTGGTAACAACTATAATACATCTTGCCAAGTTGGTATTGGGGGTCTAACCTCAGCAAGTTTAAATATGCAATCAACCTCCCAAGGGATAAACTCAGACTACTGGTCGCATTTTACACTGGCCACTGTAAGCTGAAGAAGCATTTACACAACATGGGCCTAGCTTCTTGCGTAAATTGCCGGTTCTGCGACAGGCCCTTGGATCTATGTTTCCAAATAGGGATCACATCTCTTCGCTAGCACCTAGCAGAATATTGGACTTTATCAATATTTTGAGGCTAGATGAGTCTTTGTGATTTAGGAGAGGTACAGTAGACCTAAGGTCGCGGTGCATTCCTCGTTTATCAATCAAATATTCCAGTACTATGAGAAAATTGCCGTCTCGGTTAATACTTTTACTCCACAAAAGAAAGTATTGTTAAGTCCATTAAAATCTTATCTTCGCTGACGAAGGCTTTTGTCATTAGTAAAAGATTAGTTCAAATAACTCATTAAAATATTGCAATCTACAACCTTTTTCATTGCCTTTCTTCACAATATGTCAGTCTATATGACTTATACCAGTTATTTTACGACTTATTTATTACTTATTGATTTTAATGAAGAAAAGGTTCTAAGTAGCTTTTAAAATTTGTACCATATAATCTACTTCCATTGCAGGTACATAGTTATGCCAGTATTTTTGATTTATACCAGTTGCATGTTCGATTCGCAGCATTGCAAACTTTTGGCAGCTTGCAATTATATTTATAGTAATACTGAAAAGAAAATGTCAGTCTCAATGATTTATACCAGTTACTTGTTCGATTCACCACTTCCATGTTCTTCATATTTACAACAACAACATTGTTGCACATTAATTTCAATATACGTGTGTAGCTTATAAAATTTGTATAAGCTCCTTCTATTCCACCACTCTAAGATTATGCTAGTATTTATGATTTATACCAGTTGCATATACGATTCGCCAATTAGCCTTTTTATGTGTCGAAAAGAAAACATTTTATTATACTATATTTAGATATTTATATTATATTTCTTGACAAACGTTTTTATTTACAGTTATATACATACATATATATCTAAAACTTATTAGTTTTTTACTTTTTTTGCAGACAAAACTGTAGCGATAGCTGCTCGTTAAAGGCGGTCATCTCATAAAACTGGGCATTCCAATTAAAAGCAAAATGTAAGTAAATTTCACAATTACACCGTTAGTCAACAAATGACGATTTCGAAGCAACTATGTACCGTGTATTTCTGTGTATGTGTCAGTATTTGTGCGTATCCCCTCGAAAACCGCACTAAAATGTAAGGGTTTTTAGCTAGGATATCAACAACAAAAATTCCAAAAATAAAAATTAAAAAATTCCTAAAAAACATAAAATATTGCATATTCGTGGTATTCGTGATAAACATAGACAGCGTGGCACTGTGGCTTATTTTATTTAATTCCTATACCCTGTATAGGGTATTTCAGTTCATACAAACGCGAACTAATCCCACAGTTTTCGAGATATCGAACTGAAATTTTGCAGACATCATTTTCTCTGAAAACAGCTGCTCATTTGGCGGAACAGGCGGTATCGGACAACTATAGCATATAGCTGCCATACAAACTGAACGATCAAAATCAAGTCCGCGTATGGAAAACTTTTTAATTTAACGAGATATATTCATAAAATTTGGCATAGATTATTTTCCAAGGCAACGTTACAATCTTCAAAGAAATTGTTCAGATCGAACTACTATAACATATAGCTGCCATACAAACTGAACGATCGGAAGCAAGTGCTTGTATAGAAAACTCTTTCATTTGATGCGATATCTTCATGAAATTTGGCAGAGATTATTGCCTAAGACAGCGCTCCAATCTCCAAAAAAATTTTTCAGTTCAGACCACCATAACATATAGCTATCATACAAACTGACACATCAAAACCAAGATAAATTCCTTTTTTTTATACCCTTTTAAGCCATAAGAAATGCACCTCTGAAGGGTATTATACTAGCTACCGTGAAGCCGCATTTTTCGAATTCTGATATTTTGCGCACTTAAAGGGACTGTAGTGCCGCTGAGGCGAATAGCAAACGCAAACTCCATTGCCGCCAACTAAGCCGCTCTCAGTCAGCTGAAAAATAATTGCGTACTTCTAATAGCGTTCATGCATAAATTTTTGCGCATTTTATTATTTTTTTTTTTTTGTTTCCTTTTTTCGTGTTTTTGCTTTGAGCGCAACAATAATAATGGCGCTCGACATCAGACACTAGATAATTTGTGTCAAAAATGATTTTTATGCGGTTTCTCAATGGCTCTTGTACATAACCTATAAAATATGGTTTGCAAAAAATATATATAAAGTGTTAAAAATATCTTTGCTATCTTATGTAACATGGTAACAAGTAGGTGAGTCAGCAAGTGCGCGTTGCGACTTCTTAATTGCTCTTTATCCTTACTATTACCGAAGCTAGCCTGTCATCTTTTGTGCCACAAAATACGCAACAAGGCATGCTTTGGCATATATTTAACTTATCACGCTTTTAATTATGTAAAAATGGGATAAAAAAATTAAATTTGCCCAACTCATTTGCAGGCTGACAAAAACCGCTTTTGAAGCTTAAGCAACGCCCCCTCACCTTCCCCCCACGGCGTCAACAAATTTATTCTTATTTCAATAAATTCTTCAGAGACTTACGCGCTCAATACCCTCAACCAGCTTTTTTCTTGTTTTACGCCTTTGTTGCTTATGCTTGCTGCCGTCTTATACAACATAATACAGCACTCCGCCACTTTTGTCTTCGTGACTTTTGCGGCGCTGCCGGTTTGGTCCTTGGCATGAAAAATGCGCGGCTTTGTCACTCATTATACAAACTATGTACGGTTATGTATATGTTTTTGTATGTGTGTATGTAGGTACATGGCATCTCAATTAGTAGTTAACACTTCCGTGAGCCATGCCCACTTAGCCCGCCCTCTCGTGAACTGTTTGTGAGCGTTAGTTCATTTAAATTAATTCTTACCCATACTTTGTGTTTGAGCAGGCAACCACAATTACTTAAATTTTGTTGTTGCTGTTGTCGTTTTGTTTTTTTTTTTTTAATTTCTATTTTCTTTGAACCAGCTTCTTTTGGTTATATACGAGAAACTTGAATAAATGTACTACAAAAACTACAACTACAAATATATGTATTCGTTATGTAAGCAGTTGGCACTCAGAGTCACGCACACACACCCACGCACCTAAACACATATACACGCCAGCTTCGTCAGCTTCAAATTTTACACCAACTGCCCTGCTTCTTGCCCTCCCAAACTGTTTGCTGTTCCTTTAAGACTCTTGAGTACTGCAGTATTTCATTATTTCCCGCACAACTACAACCCTTTTCGCAATAAGCACTCATTTATACTCGCACACATACACACATACATATATTTATATAAGTGCTACTAAATTTTTTCAATTACTACTTTTGCACTAAGTTGTTACTTTTTGCCATACCTTGCCACCTTCCTTTTTCATTTGCCACTTCCGCTCCGCCAGCATTTTTGCTTTGCCAAAAGAAATTTTCAACATTTCGCTTCTTCTTTTTGCCTTCTGTTTTTTACATTCACAAATTAATTTTTTCTGCTTTTCTTTTTTTCTCCTTTTCCTCACTTTTCCGTTTTTTCATTTTTTTTTTTTTAATTTACTCTTTTTTTTTACTTTTCTGCTTTTATTTTGGCACTCTCTTCGTATTTTTAGTTATCACCAGCCATTAAAATAAGTATGTAATAACTAAAGTGCAAAAATCGTCTGTTTCGTTCAGTCATCCATCACTGGCACTCTATTTTTCCTACTAAAATTCAACTTAAGTCTTTTTTAAATATTTTTTAATTATTTTATGGTAGTTATTTTTATTTGAAAGGGTTTTTATTTTCAAGCATGACTTAAGAAAACGTTGGCTCAGGCAATAAATGGCGAAGCGCTGAAGTAGGCATTATAATGTTCTCTAAATGAAGTCCTTGCTATGTGAGGGTAGTTTGAGCAGTCAATGAACTTTTTGTATATTTCAGATCGTAAAAAGTATTTTATTCCACAGTATTTCCGCGTCGCGCAATGATAGAAATACAGATTAGCTTAAATACATATAATTGGTTAAGAAATAATAGAGCAGCTCATCCAATTTTTCTAATCTTTTTTGTATAAGGTAAACACCTTACTCACATGATGCATTTGAACTGTCTAAAATAGAAACGAAAATGTACTATATGTACATATATTAACCCTGTGTAGACCTTTAGTATGTTGTATATATAACTGAATTCAAAAAATATAACGGTATAAACATAAGAAAAAGGAATTAAAAAAACGTCTCTTGTATTCACTGTTAGTGATGACTTTGTTGTCATTTTACGGCTGATCGAACATCGCACGTGGACTACTAAATGTAGTGCTTTAGGAAGCCATAGAGAAGAGAACTCCTGTTTCACACTTATGAATTTGCAAAACGCTTAGTAGCCAATACAAATTTGCACAGGCGTTTAATTTCCACTCCCCACAACTAGGGAGAGGCTAGCCTTACTGAGGGCAAAGAAATCACTAGATCCCCCTCCGAACAAACTTGGAGTAAACGGCTTTTGCGACAACGCTTGAACCAATGGTGGCTCAGTGCTGGCCAAGCTTCTGCGAAGCTCAGCTAGTAGAACACAAGAATATACAGGAGCACCAACCCGCTCCCATTCTTCCGATAGCGGCTCTAGGGTGCCTATCCTAGCTACCTCAGCTTTGCAATTTCCTGCATTTCCACCCATGCCAATCTTCTCACAGAGACACTCGATGCTATTGATAGCGAGGTTAGGCACTCCTCGACCTACCCTGAACGCACTGTAAATGAGTTTAAGGCTAGTATCGCCGCTCTCCTATCTGAGTGATAGAAAGCTCGTGACAATAAACCCCTCCACCAACCTTCCCCCAAGCTTTGTCACATGCCTTTCTCCTCCAACGGGTTCTTCTCACCCGCAACTCTCTTGTCGATATATGGCCAGAGAAACAGCCGCCTGAGTTCGGTTTGGCGACTCCATGATCCAAGTGATCCGGTATAAAGTAAAAGTGTGTGAGGATATCCGAGTGTTCAGATACGTGTTCTTTTAAAAATCCAGATTCTCTGAGTCTGATAGCAACTTTCGTCGCCATACATAATGTGCTTGACTATGGTGTCGTAGAACCAGAGGACCACTTTCGGTGAGAGACTCCACATTTTGCCAATGACCCCTCTACAGCAGCACAAGGCAATCGATGCCTGTTATGCTCTCTCTTCGATATTCGGCTTCCATTAAAGCTTCCTATTCAGAATGAATCATCGACTTTTCACTGTATCCGACGGATGTCTCCCATTGTTGTTGCTTTAAAATGAGAACTTTTTTACAGGAAATTGTAGTGCAACTACGGTGAGCGCAATGACGAATCGCAAATTACCTATGTTTGAATTCAAAAAATTTAATTGAATACTTTTTCTCATTAAACTGTTACAGGAGCTAATTTTAATATTTATTTCATCGTACTTATTATATAAAAAAAAAAAACCTAAAATAATTTCACATATAAAGTTTTCATTTTCATGTATGTGAATCCGCTTTGCAATTCATCTTTTTTACCCCTCTCACCTGTATTGTACTATACAACGACAATAACAAGGATACATTTTCCAACACTTTATCCAATATTTTCCGTTATGGCGCGTTGACTATTCTACTTCTCCCCCACAAGGTTTTTGACATTGTAATGCTGATACCTTGGTTTTTATTGCTTTTTTTAATATCCACGCAGGTAGTTATTGTACATACATAAATTTATACATGCAGATAAATATATGGTACATGCATTTATATATAGATATATGCACATATACATACTTCCATACATAACGCTGTGGCCAATTCAGACATTGTTTTTATTACTAGTCGCAAGCGTTGGGGGAATTATTAGATTTTTTGTTTCTGGTATTTCTTTCCTACCCAAAAGTCCTTTATATATATGTGTAGTCTACAAATTCATATACATATATCTGCGTGGTGACATATGTATGTGTGCGTATTGGAGATCCCGCAAACTGTATTTCATTGCTTATTCGTTATTTTTTAATTAATAAATTGCTTTGCTGACAAATATTTCATGCCATTGTGGTATTGGTAAGGTGCAAAATATGGTATGCCATGAAAGGTAAAATACAAGTAAAAATGTAACGAATTTATTGTTGCAGCAATATTGGCTTGACAATTTGGCGTGTGAAAGCAATTGTTTGCATTGCCATAAAAAGAAAAACCAAACAGAGATTTTATGATTAGAAAGTTTATCTGCAATTACATATGTATGTATATACATACGAGTATAGAGAAAAGTATTGTTCAATAGTTTGATCAGTCTTTATACTACACGCACACGCAACACTACATCTTTCTGTAGCAAATTATAATTTTGATTTTTGAGGTACCTATAAAGATTAGGAGAAATTTTATATTTTTATGTATAAATTAATTAAAATTTTCCTCATGATTAAGCTTATGAATTGTTTAAGAGGCAGCGAAGAGCAACCTGAAGAGATTCAAGAGCTGCTATTTCATATAGAAAGAATCATCGGTCCATATTTCTTTAAAATAGACTCCGATGAGCTCGTATCCGTCAATGACGACCGTTATCGCGCCATGACAACCGACTATTTGATGCCTGAAATTCAAGCTCGTAATCTCGGCGACATTTGGTTTCAACAAGACGGCGCCACTTCCCACACATCGCATCAATCAATAAATTTATTGAGAGAACTCTTCGGTGAACAGATAATTTCTCGTTTTGAGCCAGTCGATTGGCCACCAAGATTGTGTGATATCACACCATTAGACTTTTTCCTGTGGGGATATGTAAAGTGTAAAGTCTATGGGAACAACCCCGCTTCGATTCTGGTCTTGGAACAACCATCACGCGTGTCATTCGCCAGTTGCCATTCGAAATGCTTGAACGAGTCATCGAAAATTGGACTCAACGGATGGACCATCTGAGACGTAGCCGCGGCAACATTTGAAAGAGACAATCTTCCAAAACTAAATGCCAAATAATGTTCTTTCGAATGATAATAAACATTAGTTTCATAAAGGTTTCTAAATTTTTTCTATAAAAAAGGGAACCACGAAATGGATCACCCTTTATAAAAAATATGATCGATAATAAGATAGAAAAAATATATATATTTATCACAGTAAAATTGTCAAAACATAAGTAACATCTATATCTTCTAAAATGCACAAAAAATATATTTCTTTATAGAAAACTTGAAATTAAAAATGACTGGCAACCCTCGCAACAGTTCAATAAATGGCATGAAACAAATTTGCAATCAATATTGCACACTTATATGTATATATATGTACATGAACATGTATGAACCCTCTAGGATTAACTACGTAGAAAGTATGGTTAGGTGAAATATGCCGTTTCACAGCTAACTTTGTATTGGCAATATTTTCTCTTGAGAATTGTTGATTGGAAATTCCATATCAAACCACTTCTGAAGCGCTCATGTGCGTACAGACGAGTATTTGAATGATATTTTACACCATATCCAAAGGATATTGCTTCATGTGAGACGATGTATTTATGCCGTTATGAACTTATGATTGATTTTTTTGCACATAACATAACCAATGAACGTTTGAGAGGCACTGGCACTTCAAGAAGGTTAAATGGACGCATTTTTATCTTTCATAAATTTAAACATTAACTTTATGACGAAGCGATGCAGTATAAATTTTGATGATAAAGTTAAAGACATGAATTTCATTTCTTCAACATATAACAACCAGTTTTATATACCTATAATTACTAAATTTAATAAAAAAATACTATTTTTTCATATTCTAAACCAGTTTCCCTTACGAAGGGATCGGCTTGATATATATTTTGTGTGGAAGTCTCTCTAAAATGAACTTTAATCGCTGGAGGATTCAGTTACCTCGGGGTCTACATCAACCGAATCGCCAAGAAAATCAGAATAAAAAATTTATTAAAGAAGAAAAGGCACTGATTATACAACTCCTCTAATGAAGCAGATGGCGATGTTTTTTTTCGACTAGCATCGAAATGTTTTTTCAGCTACGTCGAGTAGCTAGGAAGTAGTGGAGCCTTATCTTCGTCAGGGATAACATTGAGTAATATCGGAATCTTAATCAAAGTAAATTATTTTTACTTCTGAGTATGGCGTTCAACCAATTTTTCAAAAAAAAATCAATTAACTCGGAACAATTAAAAGTTATGAAGTAACTCTGATCATAAAAACGTCGAATTTCGCATGAAACATCAATTATGTTTCAAAACATATGTATGTTACATATACGTGGTACACACACATTCATACATTTAACTTTAGAAGTTAGAGATGTAAAATTTGTAATATGAAATCGATAGATATGTGTGATATCGAATGGAAAGACCTCAATGGATAATCCAAGTTTATGTCGAAAATATTGGTCTAAGACTTCAATTGATAGATAACAAAATCGTACAAAAGTAACTGCCTGAAACTGAGTATAATAATCAGTTGCTAAATACACCGATAACCACCAGCAACATGTCATAGCCACAATTCGATTAGTTTAGGATAAACAAGTGGAACGTATTTGTTCAAACTTTGTCAACGTATAAGAAGAAACTAAGCGAAAATATTTCTTTAAACGATAAATTAAACGATTCCAAAATAGCGATTATTTGAAAAATCGATATATAATTTCAAAATATCGATTATTGAAAAAAATACATATATAAATTATTTCGAAATATTGATTATTGAAAGTAAGCCAAAATATTTTTTTCCGAAAAATAATCGATTCCAAAATATCTATTAATGAAAAATCGATATATTATCACTTCGAAATATTGTTTATTACAAAAAATACATACATTATTTCGAATTGTCGATTATTGAAACTAAGCCGAAATATTTCTTTCCGAAAGTTAATCGATTCCAAAATATCGATTATTGGAAAAATCGAATTATAATAATTTCGAAATATCGATTATTGAAAAAAACAACTATGCATATTATCTCGAAATATCAATTATTGAAACTAAGCCAAAATAGATGTTTCCGA
The DNA here is from genome assembly GCF_024586455.1 of Bactrocera neohumeralis. NCBI lineage: Eukaryota > Metazoa > Arthropoda > Insecta > Diptera > Tephritidae > Bactrocera > Bactrocera neohumeralis. The sequence continues at coordinate 25,508,338 of NC_065923.1, forward strand.
AAATTAATCGATTCCAAAATATCGAGTTTTGGAAAATCGATAGATTATCATATCTAAATATCGTTTATTGCAAAAAACTACATATAAATTATTTCAAAATATCGATTATTGAAAAAATCGATGACATGCAATCAGCCCTAAATGCTGTTTAATAGGCAAAATGCAGCAACGTAAAGTACCAAATGAATAATCATTGAAAACTATTCAAAATGTAAAAACAACAATGAACAACTGCGATAAAGTCAGTTTGAAAAAGTGTCAGAAAATATTTTCAGCGAACAATCCGGCCAACTAAATTCGTTAGTGTTAGTAGAAAAGCGCACAAAAACAATTGTGCAGCAAAATGTGCTATAAATTTGCTAGTGCTTCCTATACATATCTACATATACATATATATATATTTATTCAAATGTATGTGATTGTAATTGTGTATATCTAGCTATGTTTCCGATTTAAGTGATTGTGCATAGACGGTTTATACCCAACGGCATTCATCATCCATAAATTGAGTTGTGTGTTGGTGACCAGTGGTTTCCTGCTAAACTGTCAAAAATATTTCAATATCCAGCAAATGCACTGCATGTCAATTAAGCACTTTTCCATGCATTGCTCCATAGCTGCCAACTTCAAATTTTCTATGAAACGAAACTCGATACGATTCACATACACATAAGTATATATACAAGTACATATATGTATATGTACAGAAATCCATTCTTTAATCTATATGCACACACATACAAACATAACAATTTGCATATGAAAAATGATTGACGAGGAGAGAGTAATAAATTGAAAATGGCTAATAAACAAATGACCATCGTTACGTCTCTTCTGTCTCTGACAGTTTTAAACTCTCCAATGAGTTGGAACACAAAATTGCGCTAATAAATAAAGATGTATGCAGTGATTTTTAAATTAAAATGTATTCAAATGACAGTCAATCAAATAAAAAAATATTGTTTTTTGATTATTCGAATATCGAGTTTTTGGTCGCAAAAGCGGTTAATGAACCTTGACTTGAAGTCAATTTGGCACCGAAATCGGATCCATTGGAAATACATATCGTTAATATTTATCCTTCACACCAAAGCGGGGTTTAAAATGGTGCTATAATGATTAAATCAAGCATAAAGGGACTTTTAGTTGATTCCACCAATCCAATATTTAAAGTTTAGGCGAGTTACAAATGAAATACCATCTGATTAAAGTAGACTAAAGCCGTCTGTTTAAGCTATTCACATAAATAAGTTGGCTTAATTTTAGGTTAGTTCAACCTATTTGAGTGCATTATGAAGGTGATAAGAGACTTTAATGGGTCTTACACTAGTATTTCTTTATATACCTTCGAAAATTTTTATTAAAAATGCAAATTTTTAAGTGACACAAAGAATTACGTAAGGTCATTTCTTAATGAATAAAATTGTACTCGAAATTGGTATTAGAAATCGAACAAATTGAGTTATCTTAGCTTTCTTTCGCTAAGCGTAGAGAGTAGCGTATCGAACAAACTATGCCAACTATTGTGGTACTACTGCGATGAAATCTTTGGTTTATTTTTTTGCTTTTGCATACGCAGTTGTGTTGAGCACCTCTCTTTGGAAGAAATGTTTCTTTCGGCATAAAAATACATTTCAGAAAACTCGGTTTCTATAAACAAAATATTATTTTTTTAAGTGCCTTAAGGGGTTACATGGGTTTCCTCGGGTAAAAAACAGCCTTTTTCCACAATTTTTTTTCTCATATGAAAAATTAAATATGAAAATATTGTTACAAACATACACTACCATATCAACAAAAAAATTCTGAAATTTTTGAAAAAAAAAAAATATTTTACCCTGGGCCATTGCGACGCTATTCCGGTGACCGCTCTGAAAAAAGATGCGCCGGCGTTGGCGGGACAACTTCTTACAAGATCTTCTAAAGTGAAAAACAAACGTGTTTTAGTTAAAATCTTAACTTAGAACTTTGACAAAGGAAAAAAACTGAAAATCAGAACTATTGCTCGGATCAACTTGAAAATTTAGGACAATATTCTAGAGGTGTTGTAGAATTTAATGAGACAATAAAAATCGATTCTTTGAAACCCGTAAACCCATGTAACCCCTTATGCTTCTAAAGGTTTTAAGATCAATAAAAAGTGTTTTTTGAGAATAATTTGTTAGGAGATAAAACTGATCTAATATTTGTGAAACATAATTTGGTAGCATTGAGAAAGTTGTTGTTCTGCATTAAAGCGATATCCGCATACACTTCAACGCGCTAACTTTGTTGTTACTTTCACAGGTAAAATTTTTGACAAAAGCGCAGCGCTCAAGGATAGCGAGCAGAGAAATTGCGAATCGAAGATGGCTATTGTTGAGTACATTGTAGTGTTGTTGCATGAATCGAGCCAAGAGCCATAATTTCTATGCAAAAAAAATTATAGTAAAGATCGCTAAAAGACATTCTTATTTTCGATGTATAATCCAGAGCCTACGTCTAATCAATTTATTCATAATGTAAATCAAACTTATTAGTTGGTTTTGCTTCCCATTTATAATGGGTTGTCAAAAAAGTCTTGCGGTATTTTTATTGAATTTTTTTTTTATTGAAATTGAAATGAAATTTTGATGACTCATGCCCAGCTCTTGACCGATGCTACGGCTGCTACTATGCCGGTCTCTGTCGACCAATTCAGCAAGTTTATCGCAATTTTCGACGACAGGCTTTCCGGAGCATGGCGCATCTTCGACCACCTCTACAAAAGAACAAAAACGTTGAAACCATCGTTGTGCGGTGGAAATGGAAACCGTATCGGGTCCATAAACTGCACAAATTTTATTTATATTATTTTATTTATATGCCGTATTTTCTCTTTATTTTTCCCCATGTTTGCGACGCTATAACTCACGAACGACTTAAAAGAAACGACAATCAATCAAACACGTGTTAGCGCGTGAAATGAGCTTTCCAAAAAGGTATAGCATGACCCGATTAAACGAATAAAACTAGAACTACGCGCTTTCAGCGCCAACTAGCGAAAATACCGCAAGACCTTTTTGACAACCTAATATTTGTTTGCTTAATCAACAAATCTTGAAGAGCTCTCGATTTGGCTCTCTTAGTCGCATATTAACAGTCGACAAGGTTGCATTTTAGGCTAATGGACGGTAGATGAACGCTGAAATGACACTCGTTTAACGAAACGAACAAAAAACACAAGTTTCAATGGGTGTCCACCCTAACTTGATTACTGGCAAAAAAAACATTTAGCCAAACATATACATACATATGTATGTCAATGAACAGTTTTTTGGATTTTTTCAAACGACCTTCTGAGGCATAATTGGCCAGTAATGATGTATAGAATAAGATGTTGAATAATAATTTCGATTTTTTTATGCCACTCTAAAGTGTAAATTTTTTAAGAAAGTACGAATTTTTTGGGAACCAGGTAATTTACCAAAAATCTAAATTTTCCTTAAGGCCTCGATCATTGCCTGTATTTATCTAAGAAAATACTAGTGCCTGCAAAAGTAAACCAAAAATCGAGATCGAGCAGCGAACGCGAGCACCTAAGTTTTTGGTATACCATATGATCAGAAATGACCCGGACTGTCAAAAAAACATTTATTTTTTAAATATATCTTCGCCTCCAAAATAGTTCCAAATAGCTTTTTTGTACAACACTAGGGCCGTAGCGGATTTTCCAGTTTAGAAAACAGAAAAAAAGTCACAGGAAGCCAAATCTGGCGAATGAAATAACTTAACGATTACTCTCTTGTCGTGTTTAGCCAAAAAGTCAGTCACAATCATACAAGAGTAAATATTTTTTTTTTGGTTTTGAAATAATTTTAAGCCGAAAAATCTTCTTCGCCACCAGACACCTTTTGTCGAAGGGGCTCCTAGAGATGTTCTACGGGAGCAAGGAATCCAAAATTTTTCAAAACTAATCACCGATTTGTATACACATTTTTTCTAACTTGATTTTAAGCCGAAAAATCTTCTTCGCCGCCAGACACCTTTTGTCGAAGGTGCTCCTAGAAATGTTCTACGGGCAAGGAATCTACAATTTTTCAAAACTACCGATTGCTACACACATTTTTTCTAACTTGCAAATACAATAAGGGGTTCTGCTTAACTCGCAAAGATATTTCCGAAAATAAAAAGAAAACATCAAGCAAATTCTAAGAAAGACTATAAACGCAAATCAAATTGGTCTAAAAAACAGTGAAAATTTCTTATTTCACATAAAATTAAAGCAACAGTTCTTTAATTTATTTCTTCCTCAAACTTGCGCTCAAATGCTCACTTCAGCAAGTAGGTTACGTATACGGCGCGTAGCACCGTGTGAAATACTCTAAAATTCATTGCAAATGTCAAAGTAGCAGCGCTATCTCGCTTTATTTCCACCAACTAATGCTACTAAAAATGAGAAAGGCCATTACTTGCAACCACCACTGACATAGAAACTTGCTTGCAACGACTTTCACCGTTTATTCAGCGGCCGTTTTTATTGCAGCACGTTTAAATGTACGTTGCATCGCCTTGTTGTTGCACATGAAAATGTGCATTTTACGCAAATGTGTGCACATAATTTCGCTATAAAGTGTGGCAGGCTAGTGTAAATTGCAATTAAATGTAAATTGCAAGTGCAAATTTTATTTTATTTTTATTTTATTCTTGTCGCTCTTGAATGGGTAATTAATTAAGCGTTAATTGCCGACCACAATGAGAATGTAATTAAAGTTGTTATAAAAATTACACACACATGCATGCATGGCATTGTTCGGTGGCTGAAATATGCTTTTGGTTAGTGTGTTTGTGTGTATGTGTGTGTAAGTGATTTGTTTTTAAAATTCTTAATAAAATTCAAGAGCGACATAAATTATTTTTAAAACTTTTCTTCACTCGTGAAAGTTTAATATTGGTGAAGAGATACGGCCAATTTAATAGATATATATTTTCTTTTAAAAACAGTTAGTACAACTCATTACCAAAGAGATATTAAAAACGCTTGCTGCCGTTAAATAAGTTAAACGATAGCTTATACCAATGGCAGACGTAAAAAGAAAAAGAATCCATAAGCAGCAGTTTAGCCGCAGAAATAAGATGGATTTTTTTAATGCGCCACCAGTTTTTTCGTGAAAGCTCTCTCTATCTCCCGATTTTTAGTGCAGCAATAAAAAGCTTCGTAAAGTTCACATTATTTTTAATAAGGCGGTTTCAACCGGTTTGAAGAAATTTTTACAACTACGAATTTCACATGAGTGAGTTTGTACATAAGTACAATTGAAATACGCTCTTCTATAACAGAATCAGTTGGTTTTAAAGGCAGTTAAATTGGGTTTTGGTGCCACAAACAAATCCAATTCAAAGCTTGCGCTTTCACGTAAAGTATTTGCTTGCACGATATCAATGAAATGAACTAAAAATGTGACGAAAAAAGTTACCCTATATTACCAAAAGTGTGCTCAATAATGCACAAAAGGTCCGAATTAAATTTTTCAATCCATATTTAAGACATAAATTCGCAAAAAAAAGTATTTTTTTTTTTACTTTTACTTTACCCCTAACCCCTCCCATAGCAAATTTAATCCATCACTGAGTAACACTACTTTCGAAAAGTAAGTCTGAGAACTAGGGAAGAATGCATAGACCTTTCTTCAATCACTAAGTTGAATTTCCAAGGTTGGAAAGAAAATATTTGAATTTATACCTTCTTTCCTCAGAAAGCCATTTAAAGTATATAGGGTCCTCAGTTAGTCGAACAACGCAAACAAAAAAAAATTGATAAAATGGTTCAAACAACCGAGAAAGATCTAAGATTCTAATACATGTCAATACTAGCGCCTTCAAATATATACCAAAAATCGAGATCGAGCAGCGAACTCGAGCACCTTAAGTTTTGGTATGCCATCTGATCAGAATTGACCCGGACTGTAAAAAAAAAAATATTTCACAAGCTGTATTTTGTATGCTTTCAATTTAAGATCTCGACGTAAAATGCGCCAAGTCGTTCCATATGTCAGTTCGAGTTGCTGCGAAAGGCGCAGAATCGACTCTTCACGGTCTTCGTGTACACTTTCAGCTACGACTGATACACAGCGTGCTGGATGTGGTCTATTTGGTCGAATATTATCTAATAATGATTGCTAGATCTCAAGATGGGTGATAGTCGTGCGAATAGTACGCTCAGCAGGCCGATTAAGTGACCATAAGTTGAGCAAAGCGCGCGAAACGTGAGTCTTTAAACTACAAAAGACACTTTTTTGTGCTAAGACATACTTTAACTCTACTCAGTTAGACATAACTTAACGCAACATAACTCCAACTTCAGCATAACCTATAATCCAACATAGCCTTTAACCCAAACTATCTTACCAACTAACCGAAAACCCATTTCACATGCATTCTTCACTACAACACGGCGTAGGAGAATGTACAAGACAACGATATCATTATTTCTGAAAATCGAATTTCACAGATAAATGAAGTTTTTGATTTGCTGCATCTTCGCGCATTTTCAAAAGAAAAAAAGAAAAGGAAGAGACTTGTTGGCTGTTGGCGTAAGTGGAAAAAACGACACACATGTTTCCGATCACGCCTTATTGATTTGTTGCGAAATGCGCGCTTGGAGAACGGCATGCAACCATCCGCACGGTGGCATATGTATGTGTGTGCATATGTGCTAAACTGCAACGAAGCAAATAAAGCAAGTGTTGCATTTCTGTGCCATCCAAGCAGCAGCTGGCGATGATGGAAAATTGGTTAGTAGCGGATTTCGTGCTATTTCACACTTTTCGTTTCCCTTTCTATGCCCCGTTTTTCGATTCTGCTGTTAACGTTGTTTTTGTTTCAGTTAAGTGTGCACTTTTTCCTTCACATTTGCTGCATTTCTTTTACTTACGTATGTATACTTGCATATACTTGTATGTGTATAATATATGTTTGGAAATGTGAGCGGCTAATGTTGCGCTGTGCTGGTATTAATGAAGTTTTAATCGTTTCACTACTCGTGACGTGTTATCTTTTTCCTTTTTTTCTATGACAGCAACACCATGCAGCTGCTACAATGCATGACAAATTCCAAAACAATTTGCTTTTCTGGCCTATTCTCTCTCTTAACTTAGGTTGCTCGAACAAATGCACGACTTCATGTAAAAACACATGAAGACTCGATAGATATAACACATCCCTAATTTCAGATTTTCAACTCTCACAAACTCAACGCACTACATAAGTCAAGCTGAAGATCACTTATTATTTCGAAATTAACGGTTATGAGACCATATTAATGCCGAGTTTTTGAGACATTGTTCCAAAAAGAGTTTAAATATATGTATGTACTACTATCAAGAAATAGTAAGACTTTGTTCACAATTTTAAAATTCTTAACTTTCTCTTCGGAGCGTTCGTTTATAATTGCTGAATAGCCAGAAGTCACACGGAGCTAAATCAGATGAATATGGTGGTTGCGGCACGAAATTTCTTGAAAATTTGGCAAGAAACTCACGTAGAATCGACACAGTAAACGACGGTTCATTGTCGTGCTGCAAATACTAAGAGTTGTCGGCCCATAATTTCGGCCACTTTTTACGAATATCTTCGTGAAAACGACCCATAACATTCAAATAGTATTCCTTTTAACAGTTTGGATGCTTGGAAAGATTTAAGAGGTGTGGTGCCTCGTTAATCGAAGAAACCTGGCATCATAACCTTGTTTTTTGACCTGCTTTAACGTGGTTTTTTCAACTTTGGCTTACCTTTGCCACGATATTCGGCCGACTGATCGTCTATTTCCGGGTCGTAATCATACATGCAAGACTCACCGCCAGTAGTAATACGTTTTTCGAAAAAAATTAGTGACTTTGGACCAAACGTGCTTTCACTTCGGCCCAAATGATCTTTCAAAATGGTTTTATTGATTCTGCCGATATGACAACGATGGCAGAAAGATCTCCGACTGTTAATCGTCGATTTTCAAACACCAATTCCTTTATTTTACATAGAGCTGAGAAACAGACTGTCAGGGTTTGCGATGCAACCTTCCGCTAACATGTCCTCATGGGGTTTCGTTTCTCTCTTTGATGGAGTAATACTTCTTTGCGCGTCAATTACATTTTAGTAACCTCTTAGTTTCGAGCCTTATCTTTTCTATAAACAACTAAACCCCATTTCATGTCTTAAGGCTTTAATAAACCTTTTTCTATTTACCGTAATTTTTCTAATAAAACTGGTATATAATTTGCAAAAAGAAAAACCTGAAACAATGAAGGAAGCAGTTATAACATTTCAAAGAGTTATCCGCATACTTCTTTGTATCAAATTTGACTCATTATCTTTGCTCTTGTATTCACATGTAAAATTTTTAACTGACGTTTACGAAACACGAATCCTAATAAGAACCAGGAGATGGTGGCCAGTTGTATTAACAATTTAGCTGAGGATCGCTATGTTCAACAGGTAACGAGACGTGGTTTTATGAATATGACGTTAAAACTGACCAACAATCTAGCGAATGACGCTCCAAAAATAAGCCGAAACCAAAAGCACAAAATCCAATAAAAGCACTGAAGGCATTAAAGGCACTGAAAGCCATCCCAGCCGAAGCTTATAGCAAGTAGGTATATAGAAATTTGAATTAAGCGTTGACATACTTGTATCGGCTCAAAGAAGCCTATTTTGAAAACGTTAATAAAGATTTGTGTTAAAATATATGAAAATTTCATTTAAATGTCCGAGTCAAATTTGATCTGATGGTATAATATACATACATAGATACATATCTATTGATTCTTATTGTTTCTTATTCTCAGAAATCGCTCATTTCAAAGTAGTTATTGGGTTCCTATATCATATAATTTCTTCCTAAAGAAAGACCTCTTTATATCGACCTCTGGCTTAGACCATCATTTGCCTTTTTACTATATGGCATATAGTTTTTATCAGGTACTTTTAGGCTACATTTTCAATGGTTTAACTCTTTTTTATAAAGCTAATGTTCTTTTTTAATCTTAACCTGGAACTGACACATATAGTTTTGGAAATGGTCAAAGCAATTTTCAGCCAATTCCACTCACAAAATATATGTTTCTATTGTTACCACTATTTATCTTGCACTTCAATAACTCTTCAAATTTTTTTGTTCTCCTAACGTCATTACAGAGATTTCTTCTTGGCCAATAGTTCACCATCAAATCTGCACACCAACCGACAGCTACAACAACAGCAACGGCGTTGGACGACGAGAAAAACCAGCCGCAGCACACGCACTGCGATTCGGGCTAGCAACGCTGTCACCAGGGCTAGAAAACCGACACCACTCGAGGCCGAGCAACAGCAACAGCAGCAACAAAAACAACAACACCAATCAAAACGTCAACTCTTTGTTAAAATGAATCTTCTAATGGTCTGCGTACTCTTGCTGGTGGCATTTATCTGCCAGCCAACATTGATTTATGGTCTACGCGGCAGTCACAACTCCGCCGCCGCTGCAGTCCCCAACACCCACGGCGACCACGAGCTCGTCCACCATCAGCGTAGTATCAAAACATTTGGCGGCAAAGTGAAACGTTCACGCTCCCATTTACCACACGCTTCGGCCGCTGAGCAGGCGAATGCCAAGCTTGTCATGGCGATGGAGTCGGGTGACGTATTGGTGCGGCGTGCAGCGCGTGGTGCCAATGTTGAGGGCGGCGATGACAGCGCAAGCAACGTTGATGCAGCTGCTGTTGGCGGTGGAAAGCGCAACAAGAATGGCAACAACAACAATAATAAGAAATTGAACAAGAGCTCGGATGCGTCGAACGGCGGTCGGAAACAGGACAAAAAGTTCTCAGCTGCAATTGGCGGTCAAGCACAACAACAGCATCACGGCAGTGGTAACGGTAATGGCAGCGGCAAGGGCAGACAACGCCAGCAACTGCGTTCGCAACAACATCAGGGACACGGCAAACGCGGCGGCAACGGCAATGGCAGTGGTTCGGGCGCCAAAGTGCGCATGGAGAGCGTGGAGAAGACCTCAACTTCGGAAAAGTCACGTAAGTTGTGGACAAAAAACTAAATTAATCAGTTGTAGTTGCAAGATTATTAGATGTAAGTAGAAAAAATGTATAACCGGCAAGGCAAGAATACATTTTCGAATATCAATTTTGAAAGTCAAAGTCAAAAAAAGAAGCAGCTGGGATGAAGACAGCGCTTTAAGATATTATCTGATGAGTTTGTTATAAAGGTTTCGAAGATCCTTTCTTGCAATATATCAAACGGAGCGGTCTTTCAGTAAGATCATGATAATTTCCTGCGAAGGAAATTTTAATCTCAGATCCAAAGATGAATATAAAAGGTTATCCATTTTTATTTTCACTTCTCCCATACAAATAGAACAGTTCTAAAAGTTAAGAGCGATTTAATATAAATTATTCACCTAGCTTCCTTAATATCAAAACTTCCTAGATAAAGTCTATAGGGTAAACTCCAGGTTAGCTCAACCCAAGACAAAGCCGCAAACGGTCTTACCAGTAATCTCTATAAGTCTAAACTATTTTGATTCAGTGAAAGAAAAAATGACAAGTTTTGGAGGTTGCGTGGATGGTGAGCTAGAGAAACGAAGCTGTGAGCTTCTGCATGTTAACGGTAAAGTCGATAAGACATATCAAGAGTGTGATCTCCAACAGCTCCTATTTCACTCCTTCAGACCATTTTGTGGTATTGATAAAACCGAAGTGTCCAATGCACATTCGATAGCAGATTATCGTTATTGACACTGAGTTTAGTAATTATATGCCTCCAACTAAAGATAGACCTCACTTTCGATTGCCCACTTTTTCCGGTAATACCCTTAAGGGTTCCAATAACTGCCATTCCATTTTCATTATTTCTAGGCAAGAGACTAAAGAAATTGGTAATTTTTTTTTTGTTTAAGCAAGCCTTTAATGTTACATGTCTTAATTTCCCATTTAGAATACATATTAACGCAAAATCACTTAACCTAAGGCAACAAAAATAGATTCAATGCCAATATTAATAGCAATACTTACGACGAAGAGTATACATGTTTATTAAAGGAAGCCGAAAGCAACGTCATAACATAAACTGGTTTGCGTACCCAATAGGAAAGTACTGTATGTATGTATGTAACACACCCAGTAGGAAATTCCAGGTCAACTTTTCGAAATTCCGAAATTTTCTATTTGCTATTTTCTAAAGTCAAAAGAAAACTGTAAGCAATATTATAATTATTGCCCAAAAGTAGAAACATAACATAAATTTGGTTACAATATAACGGGATTTACAATAAGAGCGCTACAAACAGGAACGGTTTGGGATATCAATAAAATTCTTTACTTCTGTTCATTCGATGTCATTATGTATGGAACTCGATTTCTTCCAGAAGTCCAGACACTAAACCCAATTCTCGACGATTTTGAAGCATAAATTGACCGATACTGCTGCAATTTCACATTAGATATTCGTACGAATTCATCAATCGTCGAGGCGGCCAATTGAATGGACCATTTCGCACACATTCACCAAACTTAGTTTTCAATTAATCGATTGTGACATTCGCAGTGTGGCTTGTGGCGCCGTCCTGTTGGAACCACATATTTTCCAAGTCCATATCATCCAATTCGGACAAAAATATTCGGTTATCATTGAACGGTAGCGATTGCCATTCACAGTAACGGGCCGGTCTTAATCATCACGGATGAAGTACGGCCCAATGATGCCGCCGGCCCATAAACCGCAACAAATCGTAATTTTTTTGGGATTCAATGGTGACTCAAGGAGTACGTGTGGATTGCGGCCTGACCAATAACGCATATTTTGCTTATTGACGAAGCCGTTATTCATGAGCTTCATTGCTGAAGACGATTTTTCGATGAAATTCCGGATCATTTTCAAGTTGTTGCTCAGCCCAATTTACGAACATACGCCGATTCTGGTGAACAAGCGACTTCAGTTCTTGCATCAATTTCATTTTTTAAGGATGTAGGCCAAGATCTTTCACAAAATTCGCCTCAACGTCGTCACAAAGATGCCCATCCCTTGAGAACGACGTGTGAGAGACTGATTTGGGACTGAATTAATGAAGATAAATCCATTCAAACTGCGAACGTAAACAAAATCAATAAAAATCCTAGATTATTGCAACTTTTTTATGTTTACGTGAAGTTTAATTTCTATTTTTCATTTGGTGTGTGTGGACCAGTTCTGTTCACGACGCGAAAGGTTTGTCTGGTTGCTTTTGTATTTAGATATCAACAACTCTAATGGATCATATCAAAAGATCTGAGTCTTTAGCAAAAACGGCGTCGAGTTGAGGTTGCAAAATATGTAGATGCTTGACAATGGAATGGAGGAGTGTACATTCAGCAAACGCATGATTACTGATGATGTGACGTCAGTTTATGAATATGTAATCGAGACTGTCCAATAATTTAGAGAATAGCGCTCCAAAAATTAAGATAATATAAAAAATAGGAAGCCAAAAATTTTACTGAAGGTCATTCCAACCGATTCGCATGAAAATTTGCATTAAACATGAACCGGCTTTTCTTGGCTCAGAAGCCTATTTTGAAGGCGATAATAAGGACTTGTTTTAAAATACCCGAAAATGTTTTTCTTTTTCATTGACAGTTCGAGTCGAATTTGATCAGATCAGCTATACTTATATTTATATTATATTTATTTCTGCTCAAATTTTTCCTACTGGCTCGCCTTGCAAATAATATATGCATGTATAGTGTAATCGTAAAAGGGTGGAAACACGATACACTCAAATATTCCGTTACTGACCTCATTCGTTCAAGAAGCTGTGCATGTAAATACTCCTATTTGCGCTGGTATTGATGCCCAAGGGTGATGAGCTGCTGGAAAATTGCGCACAACCTTTTTTGCATACAAATTAGCCAATACAACGAAATGGTTGAGAGCGTCGGGCAAGAAAATAACCAAAAGCAACTGAGCACTTTATTTTATAAATATGTATATATATGTATATATACGTACATATGTATATTGTATATTTGTGCTCATCAATACGCGCCCTTCACCCACACACACACACAAACACCTCAGCACTGGCCAAAGCAATTACCCATTTATTTATGAACTTAAGCAAGCAGGAAAGTAATAAGCGTAAAACACCATGCCGACGCCGGCAACTCACGCTTAAGATATGAATGTGGAAACAACAAGCCATGCTAACTGCTTTTGCTTTCAGTTAAAGAAAATTTGTATGTTGTTGTTGTATTTTGGCTGAGAATTTTTAGCTGGGCGTTGTTAAGCGTTTCGTTTGTGGCTGACAGCAACAGTCAATGCGGGCAACGATTGATGAAGCTATTAAAGGCGTGTCTAAATGGAGACGTTAACTTCCCAGAGGTTCTCATAAGCAATACGCTTTGATTCGAGCCCAAATACACACAGACACTTAACAATATAATAGCTTAAAAAGGGCTTACTCTTAACCCAATGAACTTGAAAGTTGCTGATAGAAATATTTTCTATGCTTGGGATTGAAAAGTGTTGAACGAAAGTAATTGAAAATGGGAATCAATTTTCTAATCATTACAACTAACATCCATCAGCAAATTTCACCATAAGTCATTTTGTATGTTCGTCAATTTTTCGAAGAGCTTACCCCAGTAAAGAAACGCATATGACTACTCAAGGACCTTCTGTTCATTTGAGGCAAAACTGGTGGAGCTTTAAAGAAAAAAGGGGCTTATAAGATATTAACAACTTCATTAGTATGGAAATCTCCCAATAGATCGTTGAACGCCATTAATGACTTTGTACAATATCAAATCAATAATGCAAAGGTTTGGCCAATACACATCGATAATCGAAAGTGACCAGCCAGAATCTCCGAAAGCTTGGGTAGGAGGTTATTTTTCATCCACCTCATAATTCGAACCTGGCACCAAATAGCACCAATTTCTGTGTATGGCGATTAATTTTCAAAGGTAGCTTATCAAAGTCGACAGTTTCAGTCTTTTGCCAATAGTAACGTGAGTTTCAATGAGAATTTACTTTCAAATTAGTAAGTATTTATCGATTTATATTTGATTTAAGTCGGCTCTAACTTAGTAACGCATCGAATAATGGTTTCAATTTGGTTCGCCGTAGCTTAGATAGTTTCAAGTGCTGGATTTATTGTTTTAACCAAAAAATTCTCGTTGTGCCATCTTCAGTTTTAAGAAAGTATGAACCAATAGTGACTTCGTCTTGAAAACCATTCCAACCATTCTCTTTTATCACTTTTCATTGCTGCTTCTTCTTTACTGACCTTAACAACGCTTAGGCGGTTATAGCCGAGTTAACAGCAGCGTATCAGTTATTTCTTCCTTTCGCTATTTGGCGCCAATTCGAGATACCATGTACAGGTCCTTCTCGACCTGAGGGTACTGAATCGAAAACCTTCAAAGCTGGAGTGTTCACTTTTATCCGTATATCTCGTACAGCTCATCGTTCCATCGTCTGCAGTAAACGCCGTTGCCAATGTGCAAAGGACTTTATATCTTCCGCAAAACCTCTCTCTCAAAAACTCCTAAGGCCGGCTCACCAGATGATGTCATTGTCCAAGCCTCTCCACCATATAGCAGAACGAAAGTGATGATTTACTTTTCAATTGCCTACTTAGTCCAAAGTAGCACCTGTTACCAAGAGTTATTCTTCGTTGGATTTCACGGCTGGCTAAGATACCCATTAAACGTGAAACGTAAATGTGAACACGGAGGTTCAGGGGTGAGTCTTTGCTAGCCTTTTTTTATACACTGTAGCAATTAACTTCTTCCTTTGATCTTTGTTACTAGGCCCGACCGTATTGAGAAATAGATTTTGAACGAAGGCATTGGTTCTCATTTAGATACGTTGCAGGTCTAGCTCATGTCGTTTCACAACTTATTGGATAACTTCTCAAAGTCTAAGATAATGGACGACAAAAGCTTTAGAAATTAGTCGCTTCGAAATTTTGCAACTCATCCGTCAAATCGTCTCCCACAACTTAAACACTTTTTCCTCGAAATGCTTATCAACATGAAATCGATATTTTTAAATATATTTGTCAGATAAAGATCGCAGCAACGTCCAGTGTGTTTAATGTGAGTAAATGCTGACAACAGCCTTACCCCACGGCGCTCAAAACAAAACACAGCGATTTAAGCGATTCGAGGTCGGTGGGTTTTTAACCACAACCACCACGACACTCCCCAAGGGGGCAGTCCGCATAAGCCGGTTGGAGCGAGCTCCAAGAGCTCCTGCTGCCCGTGGTATCGAAATTAAGTCTCTGGTCAAACCTCGCAAAAGATCGAAGGAATAAAATTTTTGATACCGGTTTCGATTTTTAGGCTGGACTGAAGTTTTGATTCTGTCACAAAAATACATTTTTTTTTGAGAAGCCGCCCTTTTGTCTAATATCAAAATTTTGAAGTAATAACTTTTTTGTTTTTGGATATTCCTTAGGTAATTTTCTGAAGAGCAATCTCTCGCAAGACATCTTTTTTCAGAGGTCCGTAGCCCCCGTAGGGAACCCAAAATTTGATTTACATGTCGATATAACCCTTAATACATCTTTTTCTCTCTCTCTCTCTCTTCAAGAAGTGAAACAAAAAACCTTCGAGTTCACTTGCTTATTTATACAAAATCTTGAGCCATGCTTCACCGCGATCTCATAAAAAATGCCTTAAATCCACAGTTACCCTGTGCTTAAGTCACTTTCATCTTTATTCAATCTTAAGGCGTTACATGGGTTTACTGGTTTCAAAATATCAAATTTTTTTATTACCTTATTGAACTCTACAGCAGCACCACTAGACTAATGTCCCAAACTTTCAAGTTCATCCGAGTAATAGTTTCGGAGATAAAGCCTTGAGAATTTGTGCACTCGAGGCTTGCTAGGCTGAAGTGCGCCGTCTTTAAACGCGTTTTTCTCGAAACTGTTTTTAAAACGCCTGACAAGACTTTTGGAGAACTACTCAACCGATCTTCATGAAATTTTATACTGATTGTTTAGCATGGTTTGCGTAGAAATCGACTTGCTTGGTAAACTGTTTGAGAACCAAGTGCTCAATACTTTCAGGTACACTGTACAAACTCTTTACTCTTTACGTGTATACTTTTCAAAGCCTTGATACATTAACATAAATT
Organism: Bactrocera neohumeralis; assembly: GCF_024586455.1. Classification (NCBI taxonomy): domain Eukaryota; kingdom Metazoa; phylum Arthropoda; class Insecta; order Diptera; family Tephritidae; genus Bactrocera; species Bactrocera neohumeralis. The sequence continues at coordinate 25,524,469 of NC_065923.1, forward strand.
GTGAAAATGTTCTATTTTTAATATAATTACCCTCATTACCAACACACATTCCACGTTGATTCCACTTTATCTACAACAATAAAAACGATTTTTTCACGCAAAGTTTCGCGCCAAGAGCTTAGTGCAGGCCATTTTATGTATTTGTGGTAAATTTTAAAATAGCAGTAAACGATTTCGCCATTATAAACATAGCCAGGGTTCATAATATTATCCGAATATGTACCAGCGTATGAATTCCCAAGCGAACGTTTGGATAATCTCACGCGTTCACAACATAAATAAAGCGAAATCATGCACTGCATTTACGCATACGAATTTTACTGCCGCAATTTATTGCCATGAGTATTCATAAATACACACATCCATACACACTTATGTATGAACCAATGCTTGTGTGTGGCATGAATGGGCGATTTTTGAGAGCTACCAGGTCACTGTGTGAATTTGGGGTATTCCATTGAAAATCTCTAAGGATACGCACAAAAATATGTTTATTGCCGTTATGTGCACTCGTGTTGTATGCATGTATTCTCAGTAATACTCGTATAACCACTTTCATACCCAGCCAGAGTTATGATAAGCAGTTGAAAGCTATAAAGTGCAAAATCTTCGAGGATCGTAAAATAATGACAGATATTGCCGAACAACATCAAATATGCACCTCCAAACATGGCAAATCAATTCTCATAAATAACTGCATAAAAAAATACTAAGATTTACCATTACCAGCGTTTAACGGTATTCCATTTCCATTTTAGCATCACGTTGACGTTTTTCACCTTTTCCTAAGGTATGCTCATACAATAAAGGGAAATAAAAAGGTTATGCAAAGTATTTAAATATTTTCTTCGGTTATTGTGGAAGTGTTAATTTGCGAAGGCATTCGCCAGCCCATTGCATATACGAGTACCTACAGCTCGAGGCAGAAAGGACTGTTTTAAAGCAAATTATTTTTTTTTTTTAACAAAATATGCGAAATTTAATGGGAGGAATTAAAATTTTATGTTGCTAAATTAAATCACATAACTTTTATACCAGATACGAGTATACCCCAGTGAGGCGAAGTATATATAAATGGTTGGCGCAACAAGCTCAGTCGACTAAATCAACCGTTTTTCTTTCGGTCTGTCTGTCAACATATTTTATTTTTCCATTGGCATAACGGCTACGGAATCGTTGAAAAGGTTCCAGAAGTCTTTTGAGATATTTCCATTATCATGAACATAAGCATACACTTCTGTTAATCTTGATAACCTCGAAAACTTCGAAGAAATAGTGCTTTAAAATCATCGTATTGTCATCAGAAAGTTACAGAGGGATCTCAAAATCAGTTGTGGATCGACTCATTTTTGGTTAATATTTTGGGTATGAAGCGTGTCAGTAGCACGGAACCCTACATTCATCCAAGGCAACAGTACTAGTGACGAGACGTGAGCTTATGAATACCTACATTTATTTGCTATATGAAATGCTCTTGTGAAGGGTATTATGGTTTCGGTTCAACCGAAGTAAACGGTTTCTCTTTTTTAACATTACTTTAATAAGTAAATTTTCGGACAATATTAGAATTTGTCTTGAGCTATTACTTTTGACTTAGACAATAGCGCTGCCATTTCGCAATGGGTGATTGTGAAGGGATCTAACTGTTTTACAGCAATTCTCCAACTTTTTTCACGCAACAGAGAAATATTTTTTTCTGAAGGTCTTGAAAGTAGACCGCCGTGAATGTGAACATCTTATCATTTAACCCAAATTTCGAAAGAATTTTGACTCTTTCATGTTTGGAAACATAAAAAAGTTCTACGAAGCCAAATCTGGAGTATATGTTGAATAGGGGAGTGGTTCGTCCAATTTAGCAATTGCGATTATGAAGGTGTGAACCGATACATTGTCTTTGGGAACCTTTTTTCTGCAATTCGACGTTGATTTAACTAAATAATTCGGTGTAGGAGAGTTCTGTGATCATTTTTTCCTTCCGCAGGCTGGTCGATGTGGATCAGACTTTGTCTATCTCGGGCAATCTCACCATTGCGCTTGTTGCCTAAAGTGAGCCACCGTGGCATCCAATGCGTCGACTGCTTTCTTATACCACTCTTATTCTTATATAAGTTACTATGGTAAACATCTATACGAATGGCTCGAAAATGGACGATGAGTTTGGTACAGGAATATACTATATATTCGTATGTGCGTTAGACATAAGACAGCCTTTTAAGTTGCCGGACCATTGCCGTATATTTCAAGCTGAGGTTTTTGCTATTGCGAAAGCCGCTGAGCTGGCCTCTAATGCACTTGCAGACAATTCCAAAATGAACATCTACATCTAAGCAGCAATAAAGGCGGTAACCTCATATCGCATATCGACCAGAAGTGTCTTGGGAAACAGGGCAGCAGTAGAAAGTGTTGCCAGAAGCAAGCAGCTTCACTTCTACTGGGTGCCAGGCCACAAAGGCATAGAGGGCAATGAAATAGTGGTTGGAAGTTAGAAAATCAAAATCCGATGGAACGAGCTGCCTGAGTGCAAAACTGCAAAAGTCATGTCAAATGGTAGATCGGAAACAATGGAGCACTTGTTTCGCATTGGCAAGACTATAGTGTAAGCATCTGTGGTCCCCTCGCTGGAGGTGGTATCGATAGTGAGGCCGCAGGGTCTTTTAAAATTCGCGTCAAGCGCAGGCATCCTAAAGGATGACTATTCCTCTTGCACCTAGCAACTGAACTCCATCTGGTATCGCAAAGGACCAAAACTGGTCTATGCATGGCTTATTGGCCTACCAGATTAACCTAAAGTAACATAACGTGTACCAAATATTTCAAGCATGATATAATATGAGCCACTCAAGATCAAAACGATACGATTTGGCTGAAATTTCGACTCTTATCTTGCGTTAGTGCTGAGGCTATGGAATACTATGTAGCTGTCCTACCCTTACCATAGATCTACCAAAAAATCAATTCTTTTGATAATAATTTCTTCTACTGGGAGTTGTATAAAAAATTGATAGCTGAGACAAAACCATATTACAATTAAAATGGTGAATTTATTAAAAACTTCTCAAAAAACGCTAACAGAAAAAAATTAAGTAAGGAAAGGCAAATAAGAAAACTGCCAGTGTTTTTTTTTGTCAGAAAGTCATGAAAAAGTTGTAATTAAGTGCAGACTCGTACTAACCCGCATTTACTTCCACAAACTAGATGAAAGAAATTTGGAAAAAAATACCAATCGGACTCATGTCAGTAGCAGCTGAAACTAAGGCTTAGCTGGCGTTTGCACGGCCAACTTTTTGTAGAATGACACGAGTATGTATGCTAATGGCCGATGTATAATGATAACAGACCATAATTGATAGAATTTTACATACATATACATATGTATATATTGGCAATACAACACTACAAACACACATAAATATACCTAGTATACAGAGATACATATATGTATAGTGTGTATATAACTTGAGCTTGGGCTTACTGACTCCATACACAAATGCGCAGCATTCCCTACATTCCTTGCAATTTCTCTGCACAGAAGTAGAGACAACCGTTAAGTAGTTTCATGGTTGTGTGCGTATTTATATAGTAACCCACACGAATCACTGTGCAAAACATACGAAAGGAAAATTATATTGTCCAGCTTCCTGCGGGAGTTCCATTCGAGAATAAAGTGGAAAAAGATATGAAAACGAAAAACGTATGGATAATTGCTTTACGTGTGCATGCGGCAAGGTTTTTACGAATATGGGAATATATTGTGTCCTTGCGCTGACATACACAAATCCGTACTAAATATATGTATATGTAAGTATATTCATATGTGCGTACATATTTTGGTGGAGAATAAATAAGCTTGAAAGCATTTGGGGCAGCTTTAATGTAACGGACAAACTACACATTTATGTTTTCCCGTAATGTACTCATTCATGGTAAAATATTTGTATATGTAAGGGAGAATACATTGGGTCTGCACACTAAGTTATGGCACAGTTTTTTTCAAACTCTTATAACTGCAACCAAAGACATATCATGATAAGAAGCTCACGATATGTAGAAATTTAAAAAACAGGTATATAACCAGGATATCCATAAATCGAAAAATAATATCTTGTCTAGACGGTAACTTCATCTTCTCTCTGTCACTCCCATTAAGTAAGTAGAAATAACGAAAAAGGATGGCTGTATAAAATACCTTTACACCGTTATAAGCACAATATCATATAAGCTCAGTTGCAGAACTTAGATCAGATTTGATACGTAGATGATGGTTTAAAACTCAAAGGACTTCCACTTCCAAGTGGACTTCTATCGTATAAAAGTAAAGTGCATTAGCTTTCTTTCTAGTGAAGTGGAAATATTTATCAAGTCCAAATATTTCCAACTAAGCACTGAAATATTCGATGAGGAACAAAGTGAAGACTTGACTTAAGGGTGTTTTGACATTTGGTTTTCAAGAAAAAGTAAAACTTATATAATTCAATGTAATGGCCAACAATTTTCTATAAGGATACGAGATTGTCATTTTGTTCTAAAACTGCTGGCTCGACTAAATTTCAGCCAAAAGGCCCAATTTTCGACAACTGTTTGCTGCAATTGGGGCCATATGTCTGCAATTAGCGCCGAACGATCTCTTTCAAAGCGTCAATCATCTCGGGATTATTTGCGTAGACAGACGACTTCACATACCACAAAAAATAGTCCAGCGGTGTTAAATCGCACGATCACGGAGGTCACGCCACAAGCCCACGAGACGAGATAATGCGCTTACCAAAAGTTTCCTTCAATAAATTGATTGTTTGGCATATAGCGCTTCTTGTTGGCACCAATGCATTGGTCGTCCACATCAACATACTTTATCAATCAGGCACGAAAAAGTTTCTCATTGACTGCAACATGTTTGAAGAAGTATGAAAAAACGAAGTGGAGTTCTTCCTCTCCTCTGCTTCACCCGGCGAGTACTGCGTCGAACACTTTCATGGCCGGAGTGTTTTTCTCCATTCGGCCGACAAGATCTAGCAGTAGCCGCTGCCTCTTAATTCACTGAACTATGTCAATGGCGTCGTACATCTCGTACAGCTCATCGTTCCATGGTATACCGCATTCGCCGTTGTCAATTCGCAAAGGCTCATAAAACTTCCGCAAAACCTTTTTCTCGAAAACTCGTAACGCCTACTCATCAGATGTTGTCATTGTCCATGCCTCTCCACCATATAACAAGACATCGAGGATGGGTGACTTGTAGAATTTGGTTTTGTAAGTCGAGAGAGAACTTTACTTCTCAATTGAATACTCAGTCCAAAGTAGCCCCTATTGGTGGGAGTTATTGTATGTTGGATTTCAAGGATGACATTGTTGTTGCTGTTAATACTGGTTCCAAGATAGCAATCTATGACTGAGTGCGACGACTGTTTGTTCGATGACAGAAGATATTTCGTCTTGCCCTCGTTCAACACCAGTCGCATTCGCTTAGATATCAATATCATCGGCGTGCGCCAGCAGGTGTACGCTCTTATAGAAGATTGTCCCATATCTATTAAGCTCTGCAGTTCGTGTTAATTCCACCAGCAATAGATTGAAGAAGTCACCTTGTCTGAAACCTCGTTTGGTATCGAACGTCTCGGAGAGGCAGCTTCTTTTCGTGTTGTCAAAAGCGGCATTGAAGTCGACGAAGATGTGATGGATATCGATCCTCTTTTCGCAAGTCTTTTCCCAGATTTGGTGCATGGTGAATATCTGATCCGTTGTTGATTTTCCAGGTCTAAAGCCACACTGACCAATCAGTTTGTTGGCGGAGGGCTTTAATCTTTCACACAATACGCTCGATACGCGATGTTGAGAAGGCTTATCCCACTGTAGTTGGCGCAGATTGTGGGGTCTCCCTTTTTGCGGATTGCACAAAGGCCACTTAAGTTCCAATCGTCGGGCATGCTTCCGTCCGACCATATTCTACAAAGAAGCTGATGCATGCTCCTTATCAGTGCTTCGCCGACGTATTTGAATAGCTCGGCCGGCAATCCATCGGCTCCCGCCCGCCCCTTTGTATTAGGTTATACAGACAAAATATAGAGAAAGGAAGAGGAACCGAAGAAGAGAATAGGTAGGAAACTATATCGGAAATAGAAGATTTTTTTTACTTTAAGTATAATGGTTAAGAAAATATGTTTATTAAAAGACTAAGACTACAGAGTTACGAAAAACATTTCAGAAAATTTCGAAATTTCTTTTGAACTTAAATTTGCCAATAAAATATATTAAATATATTTTCAGTGCTATCGAACCCACCTAATGCATTTATAGTACATATCAGTTATTACTGCTATGTACACATACATACATACAATATACTGATAAAATAGGAAAATACACACATTTATGTATACAACTATACATACATATGCGTATGTGAGCTGCTGCGGCTGGAATTGCAATGACAAGAGTTGATGAATTTTGTGGGTTTTTGTGCGCAGTTAAAGCCAATTTGCAACTCATTTGCCGACATTGAATGGAAGTTTGGCACAAAAAAGTCGATGCTACAGCTTAGCTTAATGCCCAACAAATATACGTACACATACGTACTCACATAGTTATATACACTTATTACTCGTACAGCAGCTGTATAGTTATTTGTACAAATATTGCGTAGCTCTGTGTGTTTGTATGTGAGCTATGTAAGCATACTTGAGTGCAGTGAAGCGTAAAAGTTCGAAGGTCACGAATTTAAAGAAATACAGATGTCGACCATTTGTTCTCACACAAAGCATAGCCAAATAAATGTGCAGTCCATATAATGCTGCTTTAACTTGGAAAACTTTGAAAAGTATTTCAAATGTTAAATTCAATTTTAAGCGAATTGCCTGAAGCCATATTGCCTTAATAAAAATTCTTTGTATTCTTTGTCGAGCTTATAGAAAGTGTGTAATACAAAGAGTCGAAATGTGAAAGTTAGTGGAGTGCAAACACATGTTCGAGAAAACTGTACAGAGACACGTTTTGTACAACAAGTTAACACTGAGAAATAAATGTACGCGTAAAATAGAGATTTTTTTTTATTTGAACTATTCGTTTGCTATTATAAACTGTTACAAAGACATATTAGAAAATTAAACTAAGTTTTAAGGCATAAGGCAAATACTAATACTAACTAGAATAGATGAAGACATTTTTAAATGCTCCAGAATGAAACTGTGTAGAATAATTTTTAGAGCCATAAAACCTAGCAAAAATTCAAGCATCTCCCATACTATTAAGTCATGAGCAAATATGGATACAATATACTGATACTGCTTTACTCGAGATCGCTAGACGAACTAAATATCTATTTTTATTCTATCTATTTATCGAAAATTCAATAAGCTATTTTAATTTTGCCAGGATGTTTGTAACACCCAAAAGGAAACGTCGAAGTCCCGATCGATATAAAAATGATCAGCACAACGAGCTGAGTGGATTTAGCCATGTCTTTCTGTCTGTCCATCCATCCGTCTGTATATACGTGTGCTAGTCTCTCAGGTTCGGAGATATTGATATTGAAGTTTTGAACACGGCCGGAAACGCCGATAACGGACAACCATAACATATAGCTATCACACAAACTGTACGATCGGAGTCAAGTGCGGTTTCCCAAAAAAAAGAAGAAGCTCGTGTTAAAATTTGAGACTAATCGGTTTAGCCGTTTTCGAGTAATATTGGTCGCCGATATGAACTATATGTACTTTAAGAAAAAAAAAAACGATTTTTTGAAAATTCTAACTGTATATAACCCCAAAGAGGCACAACTAGTGTGACAACCTAAACAAACATCGCCTTTTGGGAATTGAAAAAGTTACTATATCAATTGTTAAAATTTTCAAGGTATATTTAAGCATGTTTCAAGAATACACAGCGAAAATTTTGAGAATACAAAATTAAATTTGTCCGAAGATATAATCCTTACAAATCTAACCCGACCAAAAAAAATCAAAAATTGACAATATGGCGGCGTTAAAAAAAGTTCAACTTTACCCCTAATTTTGGGTCTGCCAAATTCGATTTTCGATCAGATAAAAACAACTGGGAGGTCATTGTATGGAGAACTATATACACAGTATGCAGAGGAAATGCTATTTCGAGAAAAACGCATTTAATGATAAATTGAAACTCAAAAACTATGAAGGAAATCGAATTGCAGTTTTAGTATGAAGATATAACCTATAGAATAATTAAAACAAATATTTTTTTTTTTTTAATTTCCCACTAAGTGTACTCCCTTAAACTGGTATAAGTATACAAGAACTTTCGTAGTCTCAGCTCTATAATCATTCTTACATGTAATACGAACTGAATGTCTAGGAGTCTTGCTGTGTTTCGTCCAAATATAGCAAGGGCGGTATGGACAGTGGTTTCTGGAAAATCTTTCATTTAGTGTTGACTTTGTGGTCTAAGCGGTTACGAAAAAAATCCTATAGAATGATATCGCGATACTATGATATCAACTAAAATAATCAAAAAAATTTAAATAAAAATTTAATTTGAGATTTGAACGAAGTCGAGATCGTGATGGTAATGAAATCGAAGATCAATTAATTTGGACTCAATTAACAATATACCAAACCATTGAAGCTTCTCAATGTAAAAAGAGGAAGGTTTTCATTAACTACTTTATAGAAGCTTGAATATATTGGAATTTGGAAAAGTATTTTGGTATTTCTAATAAAACTTCAATTTTTTTATATTTATACTAATAAATAAATAAACAAACATGTACCATTTTGGTCGACTACTTTTTGCCATTTTTCCGCTAGAGACATTATTCCATCAGTGTAAATCGAAATTTCGAAATTTCCAGAATGGAAGCGAGCGAACCATTGTTGTACGAACTGATACAGCATTGTCTCCGTAAAATAACAAAATATAACGAATTTCTTCATTATTTTCCCTCATTTTTGAACAGCTGTAACTTTTCTTCAACTTCCCCAAATTTAATTTTTTTTGGTTAAATGAAGCTTAACTACGCTTCTCACCTTTCCAACACTATACTGGAGATATACGACTACAACGACATCTATTGACAATTTCAAAATACATATGACAATCTTTTCTTTTGAAAATATTAAGCGATGTGAATTCTTGAATGACAATAACATTTGATTTTCTAACGGCAAGAACACTGTTGGGTTATGAAATGCTTTTAATCTTTTAAATTTTCGGAACATGGTATTACCAACAATATTTACAACGACATCTATTGACAAAATACAAAAAGACTTTCTTGATTACCCAATATTTTCCTCTCAGGTGATTTTTTAATCATTAGTAGGCAATTTATTATTTCCGTTCGCTTTTGTTACAAGTATTTTTCAGCTTTTTTTAATTTAATTTTTTGTTTTAATTTTAATTTTACTTTTTCCTTTATTTTTACCTTATAATTATTTATCTTATTTTTTATATTTTCACTTTATTTACATATTATAGAATCCAGTTGTCGTTACTCGAAAGGCGCTTGGACCGATTGCGATCCCAAAACCAATGTGCGCACACGCACTTTGACGCTGAAAAAAGGCGAGGCGAATTGCTTGACCACCAGAACCATGCAAAAGAAATGCAAGAAGCGTAAGTACAAACATATCTGCGAGTAAATAACTACAGTTAAAGAAGCAAAATTGTTTAAAAGGGATAAATAAATACATAATCAACTTTTGGAGGTAGCATCAAATGTTGCACAGGGTGTTACAGGAAAAGAGACTTCAAAAAATCTTTAAAATCTTCCTCCAAAAAAAGTTGTAAAAAAGAAGAATTCAAAACTAAAGTTTACTTTTTCGGTATGTTGATATGTAACAAATTTACCCACTTTACAAACCTTGATGTTTGAAATAATTTTTAAAATGTGCTGATTTCACATAAAATAAAAAGTATTTGTTGAGGTTCCAGGAATCAAGAACCCTGCGGTCTCCCACGAAATTTTAAGCTTTAGCATTTTTATGCATTAAAATTGAATGAAACCCAATATGTACCACATATAAGCAGCAGAAGTCAATTAAAGCTAGCATACTAAATGCAAAACCCTGTATTTACAATATAACCGAATGGGAACAAAAATTTCATAGTGGGAATAAAATTGAGTGGAAAAGGAAATGAAAAATTTGCCACACAAAGTTACATTCCGGAGAAAATGAGAAATTTGTGGGCAAAGAACAACGAAATATGCTGTACACACTGTTAAATATATATTTTTGTATTAAAAGGCTTGTAGTCAGTTAATTAGGCCTTTAATAGCTGATTAACTGCGCAGCTTGGATTGGAGTGAGACAAGTTATGAAGCATAATTGTGCGAAAAATCATCGAAGGGTTGGAAAACACGCATATTCCCCGTTGGGAGATTGAGTAAATTAAATGTTATCGAACTTGGGGCTACCTTTATGTAAATATTTGGTTAAGCCTTCATAAAAATAGGTTGTTTTATAAGTTAATTTGCCGACGCGGTATTCGAGTCTGTAGATTATTTCGAAGTTAAAAACAAGAATACGTCAACCATATTAAAAATTTCTTTACCTTACACACGAAACTATAATATATCCAATATTATACACTCAGTTAATTTTGATGATTTGAAGTTAGGTATTCAGGAGATAGCAGTGACCCAATTTTATCTATTTTTTGCTAATACTACATGCAATTAAAATGCCACAGGCTAAAAAAATGCAATGCTCCCAAGGTTTCATCATTGTTCAAAAATCCTGATATTTGTTATATGGGGGTTAAGTCAAGTTTATGCCCAACTTTATGCTCTACTTTAGGCACAAAGTTATACTGTTATGAGTAAAACACGCTCTCTCCTATTAGCCGATATATGCGGAATAAAGACACCCGGAAGTTCGAAAATCTTTATATTGGCTAGTCGAAAAAGTTTTTTGTATTTCTATCTAATTCTAAATATAGAGAATTTCTTCATTAATTCCACTTATATTTGAACAGCTGTAAATTTGTTTCAACTTTTGGTAGCACTGGAGATATACGACTACAACGTTATCTATTGTCAAAATACGAAAAGATTTTTTCGACTACCCAATATAAGGTATATGGGGAGCTCAGGGAAGTGAGTGAGATTTCACCCACGCCCATCGTACAATTTTTACCCCGGCTCCCATAAAGTCTTCTTATACAATCTCAATCGTAAAATTTTACACCTCTGACATATTTAGTCATTGATTTATCTCACTTTTAGTGGTTTTTTACAGTGAAGTTATATGGGGAATGATCGGAGTTATCTTCTGATTTCAACTATTACAGTGTATATAGGAGTGCTAAAGGAATTTGCTGTAAGCGAATTTGGTTATTGTAGCTTAAGTGGTTTAGGTGATATATACAATAAACCAAATAAAATGCAGGGCTACGCCCACTTTTTCAAAAAATTTGTCAAAGGGAATCACCGCTATACTTTTTTGCAAAGGAACATGGGTACCAAATTTCATCAAGATATCTTAATCTTTACAGGTTACAGCTGGTCACTCAGATTTCAACTCGACTCATCATCCTGATCAGTTCTATATATAAACCCTATGTCTATCTCTATTAGTTTTAAGTGATACATGCAACCGTTAGATAAACAAAACTATTATACTCTGCAGCAACATGTTCCAACAGTATAAAAATAGCGAAAAACTGTATTACCACAGCTTTCTAGGTACCTTGGTCAGGCTAGGATAAGAATATAAACATATCCATACATAAATATTGTATGTATAAGCTTCTCTTGCTCTTTCCAACTCCCAAAGCAATCAAGCATGGACACAATTTTTTTTTAATTTTTTGCAATCGACAACATACTCGTACATATATACATATATGGATATTTTGTGTAGATTTCTCTCAATGTACTTTTATACATGCATACGGAACTACCATATACCATATATTTATTTGTGTAATTATCCACGTGCCTGTCATTCAGCGCAAGGTCAAACAAATTGTACAGGAACACAAATTATTACAAAGACTTCGCAGATGTCAAAAACACAAGTCATTAAGATAGAATGTCACTTTACAAACATACATATGTACATACGTGTATTAATATGTTTATGGCCGCATATGTAGTATTAGAGTATTACAATGATAAGCTAGGAGTGTTCTGAAAGTTGTGTCCTTTCCACCAGGGATGCATTTTTGTACTTTCAAAATTTTACCGTTACTTCGCTAATGAATTACTATCAACAAAAATTAAAAATTTTCAAATCTTTCCAATATATGGTATTTTTTTGTGAATTAAAACCAACAAAGTATTAAACCTCAAATATATGCCCATGCATTAACAATAGCACTTTCATACGGGAAACTATAAAGTCAACTTAGTTCTGCATATCGTATTTAATTATACCTTCAGGCCAAAAGTTATCTGCTTGTTTTTGATCCTTTGACGCAGCCAGCACACCCTCTTGACCCGCATGCTCCTTTTGTATATCAAAGGCGTCTCTTTCATGTGTCCTTTTTATATTTGCAGGCGTACTGCAACAGAGAAATTTAAAGACACTCACACACATACATACATACTTATACATACATATATACCCATCGATTCAAATTCGTTATGTGGCTCCCAAAGTGGAGTACATTGTAGCAAAATTAATTTAAGTAATCACATCAAAGTGCTTGCAGTGCCACAAAACGGAGCAAAAATGCCCTACAAATTATGACGTATTTTAATCTCAAATATAATTAAAATACTTTCATATTAAATATTTGTATTAATCAAATCATACAAAATAATGTATAAATCTTTAAAGAAGATTGAAAGACATTTTCTTATATATTTGCAAAAACAGTTAGTATCTTCCTGTTCCCGTTCATACTATCCAAAGAAGGAGAAATCACTCATCCGTAGTCTTTCATAATTAAAATTCCCTCCAATACTAAAGCTGTCCTATTATACATGACCTATTATTAAACGCAAATTAAAATGAAGGTTAAATAAACGTTTTATTTTTCTGAAAGCATTGGAGTAGTGTTTTAAGCAAAGTACCTCTGTTGAGACATCGTTCTATTATTTTGCATACGTCGTTTTTACACCAAGAAGATGCTCATTTGTCGGAATCGCCGAGATCGGAAAGTTTATAGCTGTCATATAAAATTACCGATTTAAATCAAGTCGCTGCAAATAATGGAATACAATTTTATTTGATTAAATGTCTGCGCGAAATTTGACAAGGACTATTTTCAAAGCAGCTCTGCAGTCTCCAAACAAGTTGATTAGATCAGACCACTTTAGCAAATAGCTGTCAAGATAAAGAATTTTTATGGAAAGCATTTAAATAGAAATGCCTTATCAGAGTAGGTCAGAAAGCAACGAAATAAAATAACTAATGGTATTTTTTAAATTCCAAAGCCAGGTCCTTTTCCTCCTGGTCTTTACAAAGGTGGAGGTCCTCCTCTTCCTCTGCTTTCATACATTCGGACGACATGACCTAGCCAGAGTAACCGCTGTCTCTTAATACGCTGAGTTATGTCAATGTCGCCGTATATCTCATACAGCTCATCGGACCTCAAGGACCATAAATCTTTTGCAGAACTTTTCTCTCGAAAACTCGTAACGCCTATTCATCAGATGTTGTCATCGTCTATGCTTCTTCACCATATAGCAGGACGGAGATGATGAGTAACTTATAGATTTTGGTATGTGTTCGTCGAGAGAGTGATTTACTTCTCGATTGCCTACTCAGTCCGAAGTAGGACGTGTTGGCAAGAGTTATTATCTACGTCTTCGAAGTTATGACTATCAATTGTGATGTGCGAATCCGACTACTGTTTATTTGATGAAAGGAAGTATTTCCTCTTGCATTTCCTTCGCTTCTTTGTCTAATTAATGCTTCGAAGTTATGACTATCAATTGTGCTGTGCGAATCCGACGTACTGTTTATTTGATGAAAGGAAGTATTTCCTCTTGCATTTCCTTCGCTTCTTTGTCTAATCTGGAGAAAGCAAACCTAACGGCGCGGTTGTTACGGCCAATGATATCGATGTTATCGGCGTACGCCGACAGGTGTACACTCTTATAGAAGATTGTACCTTCTTTATTGAAATCTGCAGCTCGAATTATTGTTTCCAGCAATAGATGAAAGACGTCGCACGAAAGGTAGTAGCCACCTTGTCGCTGACTAAAATAGTGAGTCAACATGGATGGTTATTTATTCCCATCTTCTGATTTCCGTATTGTTCCAAAAATATGGCGAAAGTTTTGACTCAAGCATTATCTTGAATGTGAAATGGGTTTGATCATTGAGACAACACTATTCAGAGGCTTTTTTCAATGTGAATTGTAACTTTTTGACTCATCGTTTATGTGTAAAGCGATTTACGATAGAATTTTCCCAAGTTAAGATTTTAAAAATATTTCTGATAGCAAATGGCAAAGTTACCAAATGTCTACATACTAACAGAAAAGATTATGCACCCTGTAGAAAACTCAAATTACCTTCAGGTCAGATTCGATCCGGATAAAGAAAAAAACTGCACTTTCACGTATTTTAATACAAATCTCTGTTTACTATCCAATTTTCCATACACATGTTATAAGCCTCGACTGGGATAGCTGAAGACACTCGAGCGAATTTTGATTTTTCGACTCATTTTTGAAGCGCTTTTCGCTAGATCGTTATTCAGTTTCGACGTTATATTTATAAACCCACGTCTCGTCACCACTAATGATACGATTGATGAACGTGAGGTATTCAGCTACGTCGTCAAGCAGTTTTTTTGCGACCGCATATCGATTTAAGTTTTTTGGTACGAGTCTAGCATTGACATGCTACATACCCAAAATATTAACCAATACATTAACCAGCACATTAACAAATACATTAACCAATATATTAACCTATACATTAACTAATAAATTAACCAAAACTGGTTGAATTAATCCATATGAAATATTGGGATACTCTGCTATAAGTCTTACGTCGATACGAAGATTTTTAAGCACTGTTTATTTAACTTTATCGAGCGTCAATAGCAGAGGTGGATGGACGACTCTCTTGAGGCAAGTTTTCTTATAACAAATACAAGCTATTTGCATCTGCTGAGTTTTTCGGCCTATACAATTATTCTCTACTATTTAATTAATTTAAAACCAAATCGGGTTTCTTAAGCATACTCATTTTGCAAGATCTGTCTTTCCTTACAAAAATGTTTCTCTATTTGTAACCGATGTTTGAACCCATCGAATTTTAGTCCATTCTTATTCCTCAAATTCAGATTTTTTAAATAAAGGAACACGTAATCACAAACTTTTTCGGCAGATAATTAATTCGCTTAATTAAACGGCATTACGATTTATTTCAAAATTCCATATTTCCGCTTAATTAAAACTCAAACTACTGGTTTTCCAAATTGCTCACGTTTCGTCCTTGAAATTTTTCGAAAAAAACAGCAAACTCATTGCATTTTTGCTCATTTTCTGTTCATGCAATGAACCACACCACACCATTTGTGATTGCTTTAAATGTCAGCGAGTCCTCTTCAACCTTTTCGCTGCTCGCTGAAGAGCAAGAAAAACGTGGCCAAGTTGATGTGGCTTTGAATGGCGACGACGGCGCTGGGAAGAGGTGAGCAAATGCAGCAGCACATTTTCTTTTATCACGAAATTTCGTTTATTTTTTAGGAATTTTTCGCTCAATGCAGGCACACACAAATATAAACATACACACACACACAGCACTTTGCAATGCATTTCAAGTGCCACCAGCAACAAATGGGTTAGCACCTGGTGAAACAGACGCTTGACCTTCGTGTGCACTACTACTCACACAAACGCAAAACCTGCAAATATCTTCAGCGCGAGTTCTAGCTTATATGTACATGTGTAATTTGTGGATGTGTGTGTGCGAAAGTAAATACAATCTTTATTCAAGTGTAACTGAAAGAAGAAAGAAAACGTGAGCGTTGGAAAAACTTGTGAAAGCAATTTATTGCATATGTAGTAGTATATGTAGTTCTATATACCATATATACATATATGTATATATGTATATAACGTTGTAAGCGAATGCAAGTGCATTTGGTACACGTTTGACACACTCTATTTATCACCCGCTCACTCTAACACTATCACGTTGCTATGAAAATGACTTGGAAAAAAATTTTGCTTAAAGGAAAGATTTCACTTCAATAGTTTTAAGTGTGAAATAGCACACTTGATGCGACGGTAGGGACACTAAATGCAACAACAGCACAGAGTGCATGGGAAAGTGTTGCACTTGCCACATTTTATCTGCCTTTTGTTATTCTTTGTACACATGCGGCGCTTTAGAAGAAAGGCCAGTTAACCTGAAATTTTCACACTGACAGTTATCACAGATCTAACCTCTATATACCTCTACAGGGCAAATGCTTATGACTTGTACCACGTACTACGTGTATATATTTAAGACGATATTTTCTTCTTTGCTCTGGCAAAAAGTGTTTGCAGTAAATTAGGCACCAACTCGCTGAGTTGACGGTACGTTCCTCATAGTTCATATAACGATTATTTTTATAATATATATAAAAAGATAATTTCATTAAACAAGATGACTGAATATGAATTTGGGAAACATACAATGAGCATTAGGCTGAAATTGCTTGGATGCTGTTTGCGGTGACTATTCTCCTTAGATAACGTTCGTCAAAATATAGGGAAACAATTTTCATTAAGATCGCTAGTCGTTTTTGTTGTGACAGTCCCAGGTGCTCCGAAAATGGCTACCACGGAGGAAAAGAGTTCGCGATTTGGATTGACCGATTGACCGGGGGGACCACATCTGGGCTGTAGGGCGACTGCGGAAACGTTGGGATGCCAGCCCTGATTAGGTAGCTGTTCCCAAGAATGGCGGTGTGAGCCGGGGCGTTGTAGTGGTGCGACTTCCAATCGGCTGCGATGTCTTGTCGGACCCGATTGACCCTTAGTTTGAGTCTCTTGAGGACTTCCATGTAAAACTTGGCGTTGACGGTTTGTCCAAGAGGAACAAATGCATGGTGGACGATGACTTTGGTGTCAAAAACGACAATGAGCATCGTTTTCACTTTGGATTTGCGCATTCTTCCCTTTTTAGGGCGAAGAGACGCCGGCCGTCCTAAAAAGCCTGGTGCCACCGAAACACACCATTTCTTGCTAAAGCGATATCTGATCATATCAAACGTCTCTGTCGGAGATTTACGAGTTTCACACAGAATTTAATCGCGGGGCACTGCTCTAACGAACGATGCATTTTCGGTTTGCACCACTCACAGAAACACGTCGCGCGAACTATCGATATGGCCTGGCGAACCAGCTCCGAAGAAGAGATGCTCACCATTTTTTGCCACTATTTGTGGAAGAAGAAATTGATCACAGGTCTTTACTATGCCGAATTATTGTACCAGGCTATTTATGGCAGACCTCCAAAAAAGTATTTTCAGATAGATTAAAGAAGTTTGAGCACCACTGGTTGAAGTGTGTCGAGCTAAAAGGAGACCATATTATCCTGCTTGGTGCTTGCATTATCAAATGAAGCAGTAGAAGCTAAATCAGAGGTTCGGTATAAACTTCAATAGTAATTTCTCTTACCTATCCTTGACTTTAACCAATATGACTGATCTTACATTGTTAATTACACTCGGGTGTAGTTTTGTGACTTCAGCCAAGCGACCACATTAACCGATGCAATCCATGGTTCTTGGACTAAAGCCATGTCGTAGCCGCCGTTTTCTAAAATTGAGAAGAAGCTCGACAGAGGCGATCTTACTCTTGTGGAGGTTCACTTAAAGTACCCTCAGCTCTTGGTTTTGGACCATCAGACTGCTGACTGTGTCCTTTCTCCACCTCCACCTCCAGTAGGATAAGTGAAGTAGATCCCGAGATGCCGAGATCCTTTTCTACTTCACCCATCACCAACGTGTTTTTATTGCCGTCCGCGGAATGGCATTTCTTGAGACGAAGGAACACACTTCCCACGCCCACGTCATCTTTCCGAACCTCGCGTACAGAATATCCTCTGCCGCCTTATTGATCTGGAGGATGTAGCTTTGGCGTCCATCTTCGTTGATCGATTTCTCCACGCTTAACAGTCTCCAGTCGTTAATTGGCACGTTCGGATTCTGTCTTTGTATCAGCCTACATGGCTTCTTGGCCTACCAGTTGAACCTAACCTATCTTCAACTTAAGATTAAAAGAAAACATTAGCCAAGAACTTTCAGTTTTTATTATAACAGCAACATTTTTTTCCCCCAAAATCAAATAAATCGTTCTATTGCAATAAGACACTTTTGTAGTTGTTGTTGAAATGTCAAAAGAATGAAAAATCAAATGAAGTAAAGAACAAACACTTACTCGGAAGTCAAATATATGGAAAAAATGCAAAATAGGATACGCTTGGCCAGAGCTTAAAAGACGCACACAAAACACAGCCATTGTTGCTGGCAAAAGTTACACACTAAAAAAATGCCTACATGCTTAGACCAGAAGAAATAACAGTGTCAGAAAGGAATTTCACACTTCACTATCGCTCCAACTAGCTTGCGGCAAAGTCCTAGCACCATACATACGTACATATGTACATACATATATACCGTTTAGGTGAATATTGCATGCACTTGAGTGTTTCGGTGTGTTGCGTGCCACTTTTGTTGCATTTTATTAATGGTGGCACGTCTTCAGGCAGAGCTTTTACGACACTGATTTTTTCTACGTGTCACAATGCATGGCAAGAGAGACCTTTTCCAGTGTTTTTGCAACACTTTCCATTGGAGCAAGCACGTAACTGCATTTTTATATGTACATATATAGGAAGTTGATTTTTGTTAAGTTGAACGTTTTTTTTATTTTTGAAGTGAATGGTCAATAGTGGAAATTGATAAACCAGTCATTTGACTCTAGTATATTTTTACTGGGTTTGCTGGGAGTAATTACTTGAAGTGCGAAGTTTGGGTGGATCCAATTGATTGTATGGTGGTTGTTTTGTTGGAACCGAAGGTCATCCACATCAACATACACCAATTCAGGCACGAAAAAGTTTAACACATTTTTATCAGAAAAATGTTATCTACTAATTTCAATAATATATATCCCACTCATCGATTGATAATTTCAGTATAATCAGACATTGACACTGAAGTCCACATATTCGGTATATGGGGGCTTGAAAAGTTATTGTGCAATTTGAACAATTTTCGGTTATGAGATGGCATTTTATACCGATATCTTTGTAAGTGCTTGTTTTACATATACTAAAGTAAAAAAAATCAGATGAAAATCATAATTTCGATGCATTGAAAGTATATACAAGGTGCGTTCCAAAGTAAACAGGACTTAAAAAAAGCAGAACAAATAGTTTTTTTCGGCAAAATCAATTTATTTTATTCAAAATAGTCTCCTTCTGCTTCTATACAGCTTTTTACACGGTCCAAAAGCATGTCGAACGAGTGTTTTAGTTCGCTGGCCGGTATGGCCGCCAGTATGCCGGTGCAAGCCTTTTGAATGGCCTCTACGTCTGCATAACGCTTACCTTTCATGGGCAAATGCATTTTTCCGAAAAGGAAGAAGTCGCACGGTGCCATATCAGGTTAATACGGGGAGTAGTTAATGGTTAAAATGTTATTTTTGATCAAATAATCGGTCACAAGCGTCGATCGAATACGGCGCACCAAACGCTTCAAAACTGCAAGGTAGAATACCGCATTAACGTAGATCGCCGGGTAGATCAAATTCTTTGTGGACAATACCCTTGGAATCATAAAAACAAATCAGCATTGTTTTCTCTTTTGACTTCTCCATGCGGGATTTTTTGGGTCACAATATTGTAAAGGAAGTTTTTGTCATTTTTGACCTCTTTAACGGTGTCCTTCGAATGTTGGATTCTGAGCAATTTTTGGTCGTCAGTCAATTTGTGCTGAACAAACCGTGCACACACCTTTCGTAAGCCCAAATGTTTGGTCAAAATGCGATAAATCGATGTTTTGGAGATGCTCAATTCCATTTCCATGAATTTCAATGATGATTTCGGCTGATTTTTGATGAATTCACGCACAGTTTCGATGGAATTTCCGGTGATCACGGATTTTGATTGGCAATTTTAAAACAAACTTTTATGTTGGCTTTTTGTTCGAAGCTCATTTTCGCACCGATGACACAAACATACTGACACTTAAAACGCAATAATTTCACTTCCAATAAATGAAAGTCATGAAATTTTCATTGGACCATCGATAAAGATAGCAGATTCTAACGCACCAGTCGATATATAGGTGGCGCTAGATTCAAAAGGTCCTGTTTACTTTGGAAAACAACTTGTAGGATGCAACCACACATTTGTCGCACATTTTCACACCGTGTATCGATCGAGTAGTTGTTGAGATTGTTACCAAAAGTAGATCTAGTACATCTACGCTGTAAAATGTACTGTTTCTGCCATATTGATATAAACTTAACATCCGCCCGATACATTTTTTTCCTCTTAGAGATCGAAGAATCCAATATTTTTCAAAATGAATTACAGATTTTTTTACATTCTTTTTAGTTATTTATTAAATGAAATACGATAAAAAAAATTAACAAAAAATTGCGTTGAGGTGTACAGGTATAACGTAAGGATAAACAATTGCACCTACAGTTATTTTAAATTCTTTCTATCTCTTCTTTAACTATTTATCCACTTTTTCAAGTGTTCATAGCACACTAAAGATGCATTACATATTGTATATAAGCTTCATTTCCAAATTTAAAAAAAATTTTAATAAAATTCGTTAACAGTTTTCCGAACTTATTCGTTATTCAACTCACTTATAAAAAAAAAACAAATAATAAGCAAAGGAGACCGTCCATACACCAAAAGCTTATATGCATACACATTTTTTTAAATATTATTAACTTTTGAAAGTACTAATCGCATTAGAGTTGCACCGCTGAGCCACTGAAGGCAGGGTCTTTGGGGGCGTATGAGTAACAAACAGCGCAATGAAATACACGCCTGCTATGAGAGTTGACGTTTGCGATTTTAATGCAACTATGAATTTGAAAAAAATTAATACATTTTTTTATGAATAATTTCAATTTCGGCTATTGCAAATGGCCTTTCACATGCCCTTTATTGCTTCGTAATATGTTTGGGGTAAGCACACTGAAAAAAGTCACTCATACGCCATGGGGGTGCGCAAATATTTATGCCCGCTTTTTATTTGAAAATTCTAATTAAAATATTAAAATGCGCTTGAGTGGCACGCATGAATGTAAAAAACTGCACAATCACGAAGCGTTTTTATGTATGTGTGCGTATGCATGTATTTATGTTAGTGTGTGCGCATAAATGTAATGTGATTGCAGTTGACATTTTTAAGCCGACTGTCAGAGACCGCTGATTGCTGAATGTTGGCTGCCAAACAGTTTAAAGTCCTTTTTTGCAGGATTTCCAGCGACTGTTTTGTGCGTTTTCACTCTCTTGAATTTTAATTATGCTTTGTGCTGTGCGCAGCTTCTACTGCATGCACGCAGGGTTGCATTTGACTTATGCGTATTCATTCCGTTGCATTTGTGCAGGTATATATGCTGGTGGGGAATGAAGTAGTGCCGGACTAGTTGGGCTTTGAGCCATTTTGGCGTAAAAACTTTGATTTTAGAAAAATCGAAATAAAAATCTGTCTTAAGGTAAAAATGTGTCTGTCAAACCTACTGCAGTTTCACGTTAACCCCCAACAGCGCAGTTTGTAATACCCAGAAGAAAACGACGGAAACTCTATAGAGTTTATAAGTGCAAGTATAATTCTATAAGTGATCAACTTGACTAGCTGAAATGATTAGTCATGTCATCAATCTGTCCGTCTGACTGTCTGTATATACGCGAAATATGTAGATCCCCAGTTTTTCAGATGTCTTAGTTGTTGGAATCGCCCACAACGGAGCACTATAACATACAGCTACAGCTACACCGATCAAGATCAAACTTTTGGCCGACGCCAGTAGACATCCTCTTGAAGAAGGTGATTGCGAGGATTATATCGTCAATTTGTAACAAAATATGAAATAAAAAAATTTATTGTATACTCAAATATGTATATGTTTCATAAAGCCTAAGAGAGAGAGTCTCGATTTATTAATTTTTCCTTACTCCCAGCATAAATTGTCAAAGTTAGAACCATTTTTTAAAACACTATACTAAGGCGAGAGTATGAAGAGTTTGGAAAGCTGGCCGACAGGGGAAATGCTCGAAATTTCTGCAAAAAGATGCGGCGACTAACGGAAGGTTTCAAGACCGGAGCATACTCTCGTAGAACCCCCAAAGTTGATCTAGTAACCAATGCCCAGAGCATTCTAAAATTGTAGAGGGAACACTTCTTCAGTCTAATAAATATCAATGAAGGCATAACATGAGGAGATGGCGAACCGGAGACGGTCCATTGCTCGACCATGAAAAAGTCCTAATAGCAATTACCCGCCTGAAGAACAACAAAGCGGCGGGGACCGATGGATTGGCGTCCGAGCATTTCAAACACGACGGTGAAGAACTGATAAGGAGCAAGCATCAGCTTCTTTGTAGAATATGGCCGGACGAAAGCATGTCTAACGTCTGGAATTTAAGTGCGCTGTGCCCAATTCAACATCGCATATAAGGTTCTATCGAGCGTATTGTGTGAAAGATTAAAGCCCACCGTCCACAAACTGATTGGACCTTACTGACCAGATATTCACAATGCGCCAAATCTTGGAAAAAAACCGTGAAAAGAGAATCGACACGGACCGCCTTCTCGTCGATTTCAAAGCTGTTTTTGACAGCACGAAAAGGAGCTGCCTTTATGCCACGATGTCTCAATTTGGTATCCCCGCAAACTAATACTAATACAGCTGTGTAAACTGACAATCAGCAATACCAAAATCTCCGTTAGAATCGAGGAAGACCTCCCAAGCCTTTTGATACCAAACGAGATTTCAGACAAGGCGACTCCCTTTTGTGTGACTTCTTTACTCTACTCTTGGAGAAGATAATTCGAGCTGCAGAATTAAACAGAGAAGGTAGAAGGCAGAAAGAAAGAAATATTGATATCATTGGCCTTAACATTAGTTCTGCCTTCCCTAGAATGGATAAGGTAGCGAAGCAAATGGGTCTGGTGGTGAACGAGGACAAGACGAAATATCTTTTGTCATCAAACAAATAGTCGTCGCATTCACGACTAGGATCCCACGTCACTGTTGACAGCCATAACTTCGAAATCGTAGATATTTTCGTCTACCTTAGAGCCATCATTAATACCAACAACAACGTCAGCCTCGAAATCCAACGCAGAATAACTCTTGCCAACAGGGGCTACTTCGGACTAGGTAGGCGACTGAGAAGTAAAGTCCTCTCTCGACGAACAAAAACAAAACTCTATAAGTCACTCATTATTCCCTTCCCGAATTAAAACCAACGCTGACTAGATCAAGTCGTCCGCATGGACGAAAACACTGCAGCTCTGAAAATATTCGATACAGTATTCACCGCGGGAAGCAGTGGAAGACCTCTAGTCTATTGGAAAGACCAGGTGGAGAAGGACCTGGAATCTCCAATTGAAGAAGAAACGACTGGCGCACTATTGTTAACTCGACTCTAACCAAGTAAGCGGTTTCTACGCCAGTAAAGAAGAAGAATAGAAAGACTATACTAATCCGTTTAAATACTCAGTTTTCAAGTATAAAATGTTAATTTGTTTCCACGGACGCTACAACAAAATTTCTCCAATCGTTTTTTGAGGTTATGTTATATTACACCGAGCTGAAAAGGCCTTAAAAAATTAATTTTCGCGCTGATAAAACCCAGAACTATGCCAACGACTCGTTTCACTGACAGGGAGCATAACCGAGGACTCCGCGGTCATTTCAAAAGCGATGTAGTTCCAAAGTGGCTATTTATGTAACCAGTTCGACTAGTTTCAGTTGCAGTGTGCATTTGTTGCAGCTCTTTCTCCCCGCATTTAATATTTCTATGATTATGCATCGGTGTGTGTGTGAATATGTTTGTCTGCACGCGCGCTTGCTCTAATTAAATTGACTATGCTAACGGTTAGGAGCAGCCATGGCAGCGCATAGCCTCAATAGTTGTATGTGGAACCGCAGTAGCTCAATGCCTCACTGCACTTGCCACTTTACAGCTTTTGCTCACTTTACCGCGCACGGTGACACACTTATACGCTTAAAGTCTGAATGCATGTATGTGTGTGTATATAAATTTGTATGTAAAGAACGCTGCACTGCATATTAACGGTGACAAAAGTTTGTTGTATGTGTGCCATATGTATGTGTGTGAGTGTGTGTTTATGCGACTTTCACTTTTTGTGGCTACCCCCAATTAAAATTGTAAAATTGTATTTCATTTACTTTTTTTTAGAATTTTTTTCTGCTTTGCACAAAGGCATTCTCGCATTTTATGCAATTGCAGTAGACGCTTGACGCAGCGGAAGCTTAAGAAAACCAAATTTTTGCTCTTCATATTCGCGTTTTGTGGAATGGTGCGGCAGGTTGTGAAACTGCAGCAGCGCACAGTTTATTTTCCCTTCAAATGTATAAAAATATGGCGCATTTCCGTTAGTTTCTGTGCATTGTGAGCATTCTGCGAATGAAAAGTTTACTTTAAAGCGGATGTTGGGGAGTGTAAAGCCAGCGTCTGATCGAGCATTATTTTGTTGTTATAACTATTTAATTATATAAGTATGTACATACATATAAACGACGTAAAAAAGTCGTTGTATGAATCAATTATTTACTTGACAAGATAAGAAGTCAATTAAAAAGTCCCCGGACTACCAAAGTAAAACACATTTTTTTTTACATAATTCGCTCTGTTTATTCAAGGATGATACATTGTTTATAGCGACCCTCCAACTTTTCAATACCATTTTTGTAAAGGGTGATTCATTTCGAGGCGATTGACACGCGTGATGTTTTGGTCCAAGGCCTGAATCGAAACAGGATTGTCCGCATAGACTTTAGACTTTACATATCTAAACAGAAAAAAGTCTAACGTATGATATCACACGATCTTGGTGGCCAATCGACCGAGCAAAACGTGAAACTATCTGCTCACTGAAGTACTCACAAAATCCATTGATTGATGCGATGTGTGGAATGGCGCCATCTTATTAAAACCAAATGTCCCCGAGATCACAAGCTTCAATTTCAGGCATCAAATAATCGCTTATCATGGCGCGTTAACGGTCACCATTGATGGTGACGTTCTCACCAGCATCATTTTTGAAAAACTATTGACCGATGATTCCACCGGCCCACAAACCACACCACACTGTTGCTTTTTCTTGATGAAATGACAGCTCTTGAATCTCTTAAGTTTTGCTCTTCGTCCCAAATGCGGCAATTTTGCTTGTTTACATACGCATTGAGCCAGAAATGGGCCCCAACGCTGAACCAAATTTGGCTCGAAAACGTCGCATTTTCTTGGAACTCTTCAAGAGCCCAAAGAGTGAAGCGATGTCGCTTGAGAAGGTCGAGCGACTTTAGTTCTTGCACAAGCTGTATTTTGTACACTTACGGTTTAAGATTTCGACGTAAAATGCGCCATGTTGTTCCATACGTCAGTCAGAGTTGCTACGACCGGTGCCGAATCGACCTCGTGTACACTCTCAGCATTCTTTAGAATTCTGAGAACATCAAATAATTACTGAAGGACAGATCTCAATTCAATGGGCAATTCTAAACCCAATTCATGGATTTTTGCCATCGTTTTCGCTGACTGACGTTGAATTGTCTTGGTAAAACACCACTTTCTTTTCCTTCAAAGGCGGCCGCTTTTTCGGCGATTTTGTCCTTCAAATGGTCAAACAAAGCTACCGAGTCATCAACTCGTCGTTTATTTTTGGTCAAAAGAGCTCTCGCGCGGCACCCTTTTGCCCAGAGCTTTCTTATACCCAAATATTCGTGAATGATATGATATACTCGTTCATATCTTTATTTATCTTCATAGTACCTACTTTCTCGAACTACCTTTTTGATGTTTCCTGAGTAATAAGCATTTTTCACTCCTTTAACCTATTTCTTTATTCCATTTTAACGATCTTTCACAATTTCATTCTTCAACAGCTTGCCGTTATGAAAAGGGCGCCTGGTCGGAATGTACTAACGGTCAAATGACGAGACAAGATAAATTGAAATCGGCCATAACAACTAATCCAACTGTTGCAACTGACACCACTGATACCAATGCAGATTCAAACTGTGAGGCAATGCGCAAACTCACCAAGAGATGTAATGTCGGCGGCGCAAAGATGGCTAATAAGTCCAACAAGGAGCGCAAACATAAGGATAAAGGTAAATGTATAGAAAAATTTAGATTTATAATAACAAAATGGACGTACCTAACCGAAACGGAATAAGTTTTGTATTGCCTTGTAAAATCTGCTGTCGCTATGTCGACAAGTATTCAGAGAATGTTCTTTACTAATTTATTAGGTTATGTTTGATTTTTCGGTTGTCCCCTGTTTCCTTAACTCAGGTCCACGAATCTGGAACGGACCAAGAATCTCGAAGAAGATCCTTTGTAATGCCAAAAATTTGTACTAAGTTCTTTACAATTCGACTACCGGTAGTAAATTGCTAAACGACTAAAAGCCAATTGAACAAAGAATCAGTATGAATCCGTAGAACTAGAGAAATACATACGTCAACCGAAAGAGATTAAGTGAAAATACCAGCTTACTTACAGTTTCTTAACTCGTTGCAATTGAGAGTGGGTTTAAGCAGAACACTAGTTTTGGATCATGGCCTTGGATCTTAGAACTTGTATTGCTACTACAAATTTTTTAAGGTGATTAATATCAATCCTAGCCACTTCAAGCGGTTTCCCGAAAATGTGACTACCGAGATTTTTCAATCCCAATCCGGCAAAAACTGGACAGTTACGATGAACGTCCCCAGTTGAATCCCCCTAAGACAAGACTTGCCGATCTAAACCGGGTTAGAACTCCGAAATAACAACCCTTTTCCGGATAAAATCCGGGTCAATTACGGTGAGTAAAACCGGCTGTTGTGGGATTTGTTGAATCCCTTACTTCTATACTACTTTGGCTATTTGAGGTCGACAAGGTATGTAGGTATGAACCTATTGGACAGTGTCCAGTCAGAACACCTACATTGATGGCGAGTAGTACCTTGCTAAGAGCTAATAATTCAGAGGATCTCTTGCGCTCCACTTTGGGCCAGAAGTGTATCACCGTATAAAATTTACCTTCCTAAGAAACTCATTGGCTTTGTAGTATCAGGCGAATCTGCTGTGATTAGGCCTAAATATGTCGGATAACAGAGTAGCTTAGTGCTATTGATAGGATTATTATAGGGAAGTCAGACACTCCTGACTAGTCTTGAGCATACTCAAACCTGGTATTGCAACTTAAACTCGCTAACGAAAGGATGCTGAATTTTGGAGCAGTAAAACTACTGCTACCTTTTTGGCAGCCACCTCAACTTGCAAGTTACTCTAGTTGCTACCGACTGAAGATTCCCAATCACGTCTTCCAACTAAGCTTCGATTAGGTAGCAAAAGATTTCAGAACGTCCCTTCCAAGAAACCCTAATTATTCTCAGCTTAGCTGAGTCTTAAAGCAGCCTTCACCGCAATATCACTGCCACTATGTCCATAGGCGTAATATTACCTAGCTTAATCATCGATCTCATTGCTCTTTCATCAATCTAAACCAGTTTGAATAGAATAAACATATAATTTAAATATATACATATATATTATTATGGTACCTCAATTACATTATATTCATGTATGTTTTTCCTTCTCATTGCAGGACAACGCCGAACACAACAGCAGGCTCAATGAGAAGAGATATAAGAGAGAAAAAAATTATCAAAAATGTGCTAAATGGACAAGGGCACGCGGTTTTAAATTAAAATATCATAATTCTAACATTTATTTTTAAAAACACGAACTAGTGTATACTTAAAATACATATATACATACAAACATTTTACATAATATAATAAAGTATTAAGTTCTAAATTTGTAGAGCAGAACGCGCAGCGGAGGGACATGCATGTCTTTTACAATTAAAATACCTTAATATATACATACATACATACAACATTGTACATGTATTGCACAACAAATTAGAATAAAACAAACTTCTTTGAAATAAAAATAATAAAACTTTATTTTTTTTCTTTTTTTTTTGCTTCAGTATTTGCTGTTGTAGCTTTATTTCCATGCATTCATTTCAATTACAAATGTTTAAATGTAAAGTATTTAAAACGAAAATGTACATATTTATATATGTGCACTTCTTTCCTTTTTGCTGTATACAAAGCGATAACTCTTCTTTCTTCTCTATCTTCTTTCCCCAACGTAAATACCAAGGGTTTGATGCATTAGTAAAATAGATATGCCGAAAATATGCCAAAAAATAGTAAATTCGGTTGCTGCCATCCAAAAGTGTTTAAATTCGAAAATAATTTCAGCTTACAATTGAGCTGTTGTAAACTTATGACTTGGTGTGGTGCGAATGAACATGCTGCCATCGATTGTTGCACCGCACATCAAGCACAAGTGATATGGATTTTCAACATGCGCGCTCATGCCAAATTCATACTTCTTCTTTGTCTTAAGAAACGTTGCGAAATTCGAAAATCGAAACGAAATTAATGCGAATTCATTTTATACCCTGTATATGCTTTGTATATGTTAAACAAAACCAACTCTTGCAGTTGACAAGTTCTCTCCATTTTTACACAATTGTCTTTACACAGTATGTTTGTTTTTAATGACGGGAATTGTAGCTACGCGACCTCGAACCGCCGCCAGATAAATTGCCATTCGAGTAACCACCACCTGCACCAGTACCACTATTGGCACCATAACCACCATTGCCGCTATGACTGCCAGCCATAGCAGCACCACGATAACCATTCCCGTAGCCAGGACCGCCAGAACTAGAATGTCCGCTCATACCACCACCAGAGCTGAATGCACTATTATTGCCACCACCAACACCGCCACCTCGTCTGCTCGACGTCATATTACCACCACCACTATTGCCATTTCCACCACGACCACCACGACTGCGCCCACCACCAGTACCCGAACTTCGTGCTATATACTCCAATTCGGGATTTACATTTTGGTTAGCTTCGCGCAGTATGTCGATTAGAGCGCGCGCACATTTGGCGTTCTTGCGTGTGAAAAATGCATACGATGTACCTGTGGAATGTTTACGCCCAGTACGTCCGATTCGATGTATATAGTCCTCAGACGATTGTGGAAAGTCGAAATTGATGACATATTTGATGCCATCCACATCTAAACCACGCGCCGCTACATCGGTGGCGACTAAAATATTCGAGCGACCACTACGAAATTCGGCCAACACATTATCGCGATCAACTTGTGATTTGTCGCCATGTATTGAACCGACACGTACACCAAAACCATTGATAAAGCGTGACAGCTCGTCCACTTTCTTTTTTGTTGCGACGAATATGATAATTTTACCCGGCGCATGTGACTGGTCATAAATGTGTGAAAGTAAATCCTTTAGTTTTGTGCCCTTATCATGCTCATTGCAAACGTCGACATATTGACGTATGTTGTGATTTGCGGATAACTCTAATGAACCAATATTGACCTGTAAAGTTATAAATGAAATTAAAACAAAATGGATGGTAGATTATAACTCAATATATTTTCCACAGTAATGTGAAGCGGAAAATGCATACCTGTATATACGAACCGAGAAAGTCCTCAGCCAGTTGTCGGACCTCTTTTGGCCAAGTGGCGCTCCACATTAAAATTTGTCTGTCAGGTCGTATTTGTCCGAGAAGTTTTCGTATTTGCGGCTCAAAACCCATATCAAGCATACGATCAGCTTCATCCAAAACTAAGTAAGTGCAGCGTCGCAAATTTGTAACGCCAGTTGCTAAGAAATCTAATAGTCGTCCCGGTGTGGCAATTACTATTTCTACGCCACGTTCCAAATCATTTGCTTGTTTACCCTTTGGTGCACCACCAAATATGCATGTATTGCGCACGTAAACGCTCGAGCCAAAATCATTTGCTACAGTTTGTATCTGTTGGGCCAGCTCACGCGTTGGCGCCAAAACAAGTGCAATGGGCCCGTCACCGCGTTGCAATGGTGGTTGATTATTTATATGTACGATAGCGGGAAGAATGAAAGCAAGGGTTTTGCCAGAGCCGGTCTTAGCGATGCCGACGAGATTGCATCCGCTCATTGCGATTGGCCATGATTGTGCTTGTATAGGTGTTGGCTCTGTATAACGCTGACGTCTGATCTCGTTGAGGCAATAATCGGGGAAGCAGGCTTCGTCGAAGTATTGTATTGGATTGGGTGCTGGACCACGAACCGTTATTTGGTGAGCTGCGCGGTATCTTTCTACGTCTTGTGGTAGGCGATTTCGCGTTTTTGGATGTTCTTGGTAGAAGTTTTTCTGGAAAGGCGGCAGGCGTACGTCTGACCAGTTTATGGTGCGTAGTCCTAAAAAATAAGGATTATTAGAAGAATATTTCATAAGAATAATACGTTTTGAAATATTTAAGCCTACAAAAATTTAAATAGTCGATGCATTTTTATATTATTTTTTCACGGAAATTTTAAATTTTGATCTATTTTTTTTTTTTGATTTTAAAAGCAAAACCTGGTTGTTTCAAGAAAAAAAGGGAAAACAGAAATCAAATTAATAATCTACTATAATTTTGGGTGAACAGTAAGTAACATAAAAAACTTTTTATCCCAAACTTAAATAAAAATAACAGATCTTTGATAAATAACCAATTACATTAAAAAACATTATTTCAATTAGTCGCTATAGTGTTAATTGCGGTACACCATGTAGATACATAAGTATATAAATTAGTTGTACAATAAATTTACCGGCAAAGTCGTTGTTGTTACCGCCGCTATTACCTCCTCCACCACCCCGACGGCTTCGATCATCATAGCGCTTCTCTACACGTCCGGAACGTACACCATCATCGCGTCCTCTGCCACCTCCACCTCTGCCACGCCCACCATCACGCATACCGCCACTTCCTCCACCACCACCTCCTCTGCTATTTTCTCGACGATTACCAATCCGGCGTTGTGGCATTTCCTTTATATACTCTTCAATTTAACGGTTCGCACTTAGTTTTTACAACTTCTTTGTTTATTATGCACCCTTTATTGACAAGTAAGAAGAAATATTTATTGGGTTTCAACTAATTATTATTATTTTCCTAATTGCCCACAAATATCGCCAAAACGGCACAGAGAAAATATTTTGGCATTTTTTGGGAAATGTTCGGAAAGTACAAAGTATATTAGCAAAATTCGCGGTAGATGCATTCAAAAATAATAATTAACTTAAACTGAAGCTAAAACTACAATACATGCGAAAATATATTCCCAAGCTTAAACGTGCGAAATGCATTTATTTGCGTGAAATTTTCACAACTTCAATGTATGCATTTAAATGAGTAAAATTTTATGTTATAAAACATAACGTAATGTAATAATTTAAAGTAAATCATGTGTGGGTTGCAAGCCACGATATCCCGATCTATTCCTACGACAGTCGGGTCAAAGTGACCGAGACGGACCCGGTTCTTTATCAGGTCAAGAACTATCAACCATTGAATAAATCTATATTTAAACCTTAAGTCTAGATTTATACAATCTTTAATTAGCAACAGTCGGATCTTCGTATTCGAAACAGATACAATTTTCAAGCGATTAGTACTGTCAACTCGACAGCAAAAGTTTATGTAAGAAAAATATGTGCATATTAAAAGTTTTAAATAATAATTATGTAAGTTTTTACTGTATTATATATGTTATAACAATAA
Source organism: Bactrocera neohumeralis (assembly GCF_024586455.1). Lineage (NCBI taxonomy): Eukaryota > Metazoa > Arthropoda > Insecta > Diptera > Tephritidae > Bactrocera > Bactrocera neohumeralis. Next base: position 25,556,262 of record NC_065923.1, read on the forward strand.
TCTGAAAGAAATAACTATGATTCTGCAATTTTGTTCTTCTAGAACGAATTCGCAATCATAAAAACCTGCTATTGTGAATAATAACATTATTGGGTACCGGCCATTATACAATTGCAAGTGTATAAATTTGTAAATAAATATAGTGAACGGGCATAAACATTGCATTTTGTAAAAATAATAGCAGTTACTTTAACTTACAACTTTGCATATGTATATAAAATCACATACTCAAAAATTAATTTAATAAAATGTCTGTGGAAGAGCTAGAAGGATCTGAACTTGGTACCAAGAACTACTGGGATAACAGCTATGACCAAGAAATTGCTAATTATAAAAATCATGGAGACGTGGGTACAATTTGGTTTGACGAAGATTCTCAAATTCGTATCATAAATTGGATATTGAAGCAAGATACATTGAGTAATGATGTAAATATTGTGGATATGGGCTGTGGCAATGGTATGTTCTTAATAGAGCTAGCTCGTGAAGGTTTCTCCAATTTAGTTGGTGTGGACTACTCGGAAGGCGCTATTGAATTAGCTAAGCAAATAGCCAAAGATCAGGAGTTAAACATTCGTTATCAAGTTGTAGATTTATTGAATACGGAACTCTGTCGACAACTCGGAACTTTCGGAATCGTTCATGACAAAGGCACCTATGATGCCATCAGCTTATGTCCAGACAATCCAAAAGAAAAACGTGACACATATCTTAATACAGTTTATAGTATTATGGATGAGAACAGCTTATTTATTTTAACATCTTGCAATTGGACGGAAGATGAGCTCTTAATTAGTTTAGGAAATAAGTTCCTTAAGCAATGTTCAATTCCTACACCTACTTTCAAATTCGGTGGCAAGATCGGTAGTGTTGTCACTTCCATGGTCTTTTCAAAAAAGTAGATGTACACATACTTTTAAATAACGATATTTTAACATAATAATAAAAATAATTAAAAGTGGAAAGTTTTTAAATTCTTTATTTACAAAAAAATTCTACACATATTAAAACACACAAACGTTAATGCACATGCACATACATGCATATATGTAAGTCTGTGTTCAGATGCGTCTTATAACGCCCCTCGCATTCGTGTTAACTTCAATTCGCCATAAAAATTTGACATTCCTCTTCATTTTGAAATTCTTAAAATTATTGCGTTTGCATTGATTTCACAATGAAGCATTCCGGTTTTCTTCAATTATCGTACATAAATTTAAAAGAATTTTAGCCTTAAATAAAACGTGTATCTTTATTCATTCATGACTCTTGGAATTCCTTTTTTTAATATATTTGTTAGAATATTTCCAATAAAATCTTAAGGTAATGTAAAATTTTTAAAATTATTTTTGAATTTTTTCAGTTTAAAAATTTAAGAATTTTTGCGATATTTAATTTACAAATGTTAATATACTTAATTGAAAAATTTTACTCAATCCACTTGATAATTAAAAATACAAAAAATTATATTAATTTCTGTGATGAAAGCAACTCTACGGTGTATGACGTCACATGACACCTCTTCAATATTTGACGTTTGTTCGTATTCGTTGCAGCTTCTGTCAAACCGAAGCAAAATTTCACGGGCGGTGGTGTGTTCGTACTCGTGCAAACGTGGAACGGACGAAGCAGAAGCAGATAGGTGGACATCGAGTTCAAGCAGAGGAATAATTTTTCCCCGTTTTCAATTATATTTTAATTGCAGAAAGCAAGAAAAAAGTTTATTAAATAGCGCATTCGCTATAAATTATCAGTGCTAACACACCCGCTCTAAAAAGTGATTGAAAATTAAAGAAAATGAGTGGACCCGCATCGACAAGTCCAGCCACGGCGACAAATAAGGATGGTGATTCCGCGTCGTCGGCACCAAAACGTCGTGGTATTGTGAAACAGGTCAGTAAAATAATTTCAAAATCTTATTTTTTTTTTACTTAATATACATATGAAAGGCAGGGAAATTTGAATTAAATTTAAAAGATATTGGTGTTTGAAGATTTTCATTTAAGGGACGGTAAGAAAAAGTGAATGAAATTGAGGCAGCGTGCTGACGACAAACGAATACGCCGACAGAGTTGCTTTTATGTATGTGTGAATGCGATATGTATATAGACATTAAAAAGTGAGTGAGCAGTACAAACAGCAATACATGAAATGAAAGTTTCATGGAGGTGCCAACTTGGCAGATTTTGAAATAGACTGTTGGTATTTTCATATATGTACGCGTATATACTGAATGACTTCAGCAAAGGATTCTGCGTCGAAGGCTTCAGAAACAGCCATGCATTGTTAATTATTATCCATATGCATACAATACTTAATTTGCCGGTTGAATAATTGCATTATTTCTCACTTGTATTTACCAAACAAGCACATCATTGGCAGCGTCAGCTGGCGTCGCTGCCCCTAACATCGTCGCAGCAGCAAATTTTGATGTTTGCCTGCTCACCGCTTTCAGAATTCATAGTTCGTTTATAACCTCAATTTCGATAAAAATGCTGCTACCACATACATATTTTAACATAATATCCAAGATTATAGGACTTTTCACAAGCATAACTTTTCAACCCAAACCAATTGTAGAGTTTTAATGTTTCAATAGATAACAGATTGGCTATTCCACATATCTATATTCATTTTTTAAATTTCTATATTTAATGATCGCATTTTGTTATGCGGTTTTTACAGTTTACAAATTTATATTACTTTTTATTCGAATATATTGTTCGACATTGGTATTATTTCAAAATAATATACACTACAGAATTCATATTTATTTATTTATTTTGATTATAACATAAAAATCCTCGGATACAAAGAGTAAAAACTAATGGTAATTGAAGAAGTGTTCTTATACATATTTTATATAATTACGAATATCCATGACTTTAGTTCAACTCAAAACATTCATACAATACTAGATAAGATTAACGAAGTTTTGCCTGTAATTAGAATAATGTTTGTAAGGACCAATTTAGTTAACTTAAGGAAATTGCAATTTCATATTTAATCAAATTGTAAGTGTGAACTCTCGTATTTGTTTTTTACTTCATGTGCCGAAGTGCACAAGTGTTAAAGGTTTACACAACTACCGAATCAAATAATTCGTTTTTGTGCTACGTAAACATAAATTATTATTTATAATTATTATAGTTTACAATCAAGAAAAAAATTTAAAATGCAAAAAAGTTGACAAATTTTTTTTCGTGCTCCTCTATCAAAAAAACTTCTGTCGATCCTCACTGCTTACACACAATGAAATATAGATGGCGCAGAAAATACCTAAGCTGTTCATTTTTTGCAGCACACTTCACTCATTTCATGTTAAAACACATGCCTAAAAAAATTACAACATACCAGTGAGGAAGACCAGTAATTTCAATATACCTGCAATTTGTATTTAACCTTCTTGTTATATGTGTATAAATAATAAATAATTTTTTATTCTCAACAGGTACTTTCGGGAGACACTGTGGTTATTCGTGCATTAAAAGGCGCACCACCACCGGAAAAGCAAATTACATTCTCTTACGTTCTTGCGCCCAAGTTAGCACGTCGTCCCGGTGCAGGAGGTGATGAGACTAAGGATGAACCATGGGCCTGGGACTCACGTGAATTTCTAAGAAAGAAACTCATTGGTGAAGAAGTTTTGTTCTCGTTTGAAAAACCTGCCAATTCTAATAGAGAATATGGTTTCGTATGGCTGGGCAAGGATGCGGAATCTGGTGAAAATGTTGTTGAAACCATGGTGCGTGAGGGATATGTAACTGTTCGTCGAGAGGGAAGACCTTCCAGCGAATTGCAACGACTTATCGAGTTGGAAGATCAAGCCAAAAGTGCAAATCGCGGTAAATGGTCACATGTGCCACCTGTTGAAAAAGTTCGCCATATTAAATGGACTCAAGAGAATCCCGCCCATATCGTTGAATACTATGGTGGTAAACCCGTCAAAGCGATTATCGAACATGTTCGAGATGGTTCGACGGTTCGTGCCTTCCTCCTGCCAGATTTCCAATACATAACATTGATGATTTCGGGAATCCGTTGTCCAGGTGTGAAACTTGATGCCGATGGCAAACCAGACTTAAGCGTGAAAATTCCTTTTGCCGATGAAGCCCGTTTCTATGTAGAATCACGATTGCTACAACGCGAAGTAGAAATTCGTCTCGAGTCTGTAAACAACTCAAATTTCATTGGTACGATTCTGTTCCCAAAGGGCAACATTGCTGAATCATTGCTGCGCGAAGGTTTGGCCAAATGTGTTGACTGGTCTATGGCCGTAATGAAGAGCGGTAAGTTTTGATAGCATACATTTATTTAAAATGATGTTTATTGATAGATTTTCGCAAATTGTTAGCAACGAAAGCATCATTTTGTGTTACTAAAGCACTAATTTGTAATATCATTGAACTGCTTTTGTTTAACACAATGTGATGCTAAATTAAAGACGGACTCCAAGATTTTGATGCGTTTAAATTTATAAGCAAAAAGATCATTTCACCCCGTCGACATTCCAATTTCAACTCACATGTATGAATGAATAAGGTTTTATTATTTGTACATTTGTAAAATTACTATTACGAGTTTATCTATAAATGCAAATTTACATGTGTGTACCTAAAACATATATTATCCTGTTTTAAATAGGAGCCGAGAAGTTGCGTGCTGCCGAGCGAACTGCTAAAGAAAAGCGTTTACGTTTGTGGCATGATTATCAATCCAAGGCGCCTACTGTTAATGCTAAGGAGAAGGATTTCACCGGCACAGTGGTAGAAGTTTTCAACGGGGATGCCGTTAGTGTACGCCTATCAAATGGACAAGTTAAGAAAGTGTTCTTCTCTTCGATACGCCCACCACGTGACCAACGTTCAGTTGTCGGCGCTGATGGTGAGGTTGGTGTACCTCTACGCGGTAAGAACTACCGTCCGCTTTATGAGATTCCATTCATGTTCGAAGCTCGTGAATTTTTGCGTAAAAAGTTAATCAACAAAAAAGTGCAATGTAACTTGGATTACATTTCGCCAGCACGCGATAATTTCCCAGAGAAATATTGTTATACCGTGAATATTGGCGGACAAAATGTTGCTGAAGCTATGGTTGCTAAGGGTTTAGCAACCTGCGTACGTCATCGTCAAGATGATGATCAACGTTCTTCAGTGTACGATCAGCTTTTAGCTGCCGAGAGTCAAGCTATTAAGGGTCAAAAGGGCATGTTTGGCAAAAAAGATAATGTGCCATTGCGTATCAATGATTTGACAGTTGACCATTCCCGTATCAAAGTACAGTATCTTCCTTCTTGGCAACGTGCCTTACGTACCGAAGCTATTGTTGAATTCGTCGCTAGTGGTTCACGTCTGCGTTTGTATGTGCCGAAAGATAGTTGTCTGGTAACATTCCTGTTGGCTGGCATTTCTTGTCCGCGTTCTTCACGCCCTGCTCTAAGCTCCCCACATGTCCCAGCTCAAGATGGCGAACCTTATGGTGAGGAGGCGTTAGCATTCACACGTGATCGCGTTCTTCAACGTGATGTATCAGTACATATTGATACCACCGATAAAGCCGGCTCTTCCGTTATCGGTTGGCTTTGGACGGACAATAATGTGAACTTGTCGGTTGCATTGGTTGAGGAAGGTCTTGCTGAGGTGCACTTCAGTGCCGAAAAGTCTGAATATTACCGTCAGCTTAAGAATGCCGAAGATCGTGCCAAGGCGGCTAAGAAGAACATCTGGGCCAATTACGTTGAGCAAGTAATTGAGGAGAAACCCGTCGTCGTTGAAGAGGAGAAGGACGAGAAAGTACCCGTAGAACGCAAAGTTCATTATGAAGATGTTATTGTAACTGAGATTACTGCCGATTTGACTTTCTTTGCACAAGCCGTGGAAAATGGTGCCAAATTGGAAGCGATGATGGCCAAATTGCACGCTGAATTTCAATCCAATCCACCAATCGTGGGTGCCTACACTCCAAAACGTGGAGATGTGTGCGCAGCGCAATTTTCTGCCGATAATCAGTGGTATCGTGCCAAGATCGAACGTTTGCAAGGCAACAACGCTACCGTGCTTTACATCGACTACGGCAACAAGGAGGTAAGCATATCCAAAATTTGTTAATATACTTTTTTATGCAATCATTATATTTGTTTGTCATTATTGCACGCTCCTTAGATCCGTTACCGTTTCAAAGTGTAACGTATGAGTCATAAGCTTGCTAGAGAAAATAGCGAGAAAATCGGGCAAGCCTTATCGGCATTGTTCACTGCCTAATCATTGCTTGTCGTGAGCATAAACCCTATCGTCATTTTGACTGTAGCGTCATTCAATCCGATTGCTGGACGTGGTTGATGGTGTAGAAACAATATATTTTTGTTATGTAACGCCGTGACGCCACAGATAACGAAACGGTTGAACCGCCAACGGTAGATGTTAGGGGATTAGATTATGTGTGCAGTGAAGCTCGGTTATCACGCAACAATTTCACTATAATATTACATACATATATTAAATACAATATCTTACGAGTTTCTACCATTTTCAGACTGTGCCTACAAGCCGTTTGGCCTCCCTACCAGCCGGCTTCACCAGCGACAGGCCGTACGCAACGGAGTATGCACTGGCCTTGGTACAACTTCCCTCCGACAATGAAGACAAGGAAGAAGCCTTACGTATCTTTGCCGAGGATGTGCTCAATCGTACTGTTAAATTGAATGTCGAACTAAAACCTGCCACTGGGCCGGCATTAGCAACGGTGCATGATCCAGCCACCAATGTGGACATTGGTAAACAGTTGGTAGCCGATGGTTATGTGTTAGCCGAGAAGCGTCGCGAACGTAAACTCAAGGATTTGGTGGAGCAGTATAGAGCCGCTCAACAAGCTGCCTTGGCTGCACATTTGGTCATCTGGAAGTATGGTGACATCACCCAGGACGATGCGCCTGAATTCAGCCGCTAAAACGGACGTGCGCGATAGCGTTTTTAATGTTTGTCTGCCACATACCCGCCCTACAAAAACAACAACAACATTCATAGCTACATACATACATACAAGAATATAATGGAAATGAAATTAAACTGAGGTATAGTAAGAATACAAAACAAAAAAATAAAAAAAAAATACAATGAAAAGACGAGTATTGATTCAGAACATGCTCTCGAGTGGAGTAAAATCAAAAGAAAATTCGAGCAGAGATTCAGTAACTATATGTAGTAATTACATATAATAAAAAAGCTCAGAATTTACATGTAAATTACAACACATGTACAAAAAATTAAATCGATATTGTTGTGCAAATAACAACAGGACGTTCACATAAATTGTACACTGCGCAACAACGTCGACAACAATTCCACTATATATACAGCTCGATATACGATCAATGTCTCATTATAGAAATGCTGAAGTAGCCACACAGTCTTCGCATATAAATATATATACTTCCATGGCCACGAAAATTGTAAAATAATAAAATCCAAATTTTTTATGACAAAACGTTCTATTATATGCCTAAAAATATCCTTACGCTTCCCACTTTATGGACGGTAATTAGAGACAATTAAAAAAGAAACAGTTTAAAAGAAGCATGTGGAAGAGAAAATGAATTTCAAATACAACTTCAATGCTGCGCACTTACGTATATCATTGCTTATGTATGCTGTTACACTACAAAAAACAAAACAAAACATACTATTAATGAAAGCATTTCAAATTTAACTACAAAATCAACTATTACAAACAAACAAAAATCCAACTTTTATGATTATAAATTTTTTTCTTTACTATGATTTTTTATTAAAACAATGAGAAAATGCTTTTTATGAATTAAATTCAGTGTTTTTCTAAATAATATACTACATATATACAGTCAAACGATAAATATATCACATTATAAAAAGAAACATATTAAAAAAAAAAAATAAATAAGTACAAGGTTGAGGGATAATATGAAGACAAATGAGATTTTTTCAAACGCAACATGATAGCAAGTCAATAACGCAAATTATAAACTCAGTGGATATTCTTCAATTCCATTTTCATTGTTGTGCGCAATTTCATTTCACCGCATTATTGTGTGCTGGTCACTTCATTCAACGTATTTTGTAAATACCTTCTGATTTGTCCCAAGCTGACAAAAAAAAAACTGCATACTGACATATTTTAATTTAAATCTTTGTTATCGTCTTCAAATATACACTCTTTTTTGGAGCACCGTTCGCCAGATTGTTTCACAATCTCACGTTCCAACATGACATTTTTCAAGCAATGTTTTCTTATGTTTAACAGAGGTAGATTGACACCTCGCTGAGGCAAGTTTTCGATAACTTTACAACATTCACTGAATGCTTTGTGCCACTCAAATGTTTGTGTAAGTGATAAGGTAGTTACCCCATAAACTCCAGCGAATTCGTAGCCGTTTACGTTACTTTACGACTCCCAACAAAGTCAGTTACCACAATGAGCCATCAGATTTACCACTTAGTGGTTGGTGGTGAAGTGCTTAATACTTGAGAGTAGGAAAGCTCTAAATATGTTAATTACGAATTATCACAATTATCACATTTCAACTTCGCGCCCAAAAACAGACTACGGCCGTTATAAGCTTCGGCCATTCTCTTCTGAACTACTTTAATTATGTCAAGGTAGGCTTTATGCCACACGCAATCACTGGGTGTACCACTACTCTTCTGGTGATTTATTAACCTTCAAAATGAAATAAATATTTTATATACATATATATATATACATCTTATTAAATTATAAGCAATGGAAACGTACTTGCAGAGATAAATCAGCGGCGTGTATAGTGTATCAATTTCATCAGCACTGACCATTTCTTCGGCGTGTTTGGCAATTAAATCAACATCATATGCTTCTGGTTTGTCGGCGCTCTTTAACCAAGCTAAAATCATTTCTTTACAATTCACTTGCATGAAAATATTGTCGGCAGATATTTGTATTTCCGGCCGCTGTGCGTCAGTATTAGCAGCTGTCTGTGTGCTAGGTATTTTCTTAAGATCAGGTGACTTGCTTTTTCCCGGTAGCTGCGCATATTCCTTCTCAAGTTCCATACGCAACTCTTGTGGCAACGCCGCTAGAAATTCCGGATCAACATGCGGCACATCTGATGAATTATGTTCGTATGGATGATTTTCTTGTTGCTTTTGTAATTTCTGCAGCTGTTTACGTTGTTTTCTGTGTTCTGCTGCTTTGGACGTTGATGGTTGGAAATCACTTTCGTTGAGAATGCTTAAATTCGAATTGGTTGGCGGTTGAACTGGCATAACTGGTTTCGTTGTTTGTTTTATACTTTCATTATGAGCTTGCAAAATTTCATTACGTATGTCGGCTGGTAGAGCCGCAAAAACATCTGGATCGATATCCTTCGGTATGGAATTATTAATAGTCGCAGCGTTACTTACAGATACAACTGGTTGCTTTTGTTTGGCCTTTTGCATCAAGTCCAATATATCAGGTGTTTTTTTGGATTTCTTCTCCGAGACAACACTAGTGGCCTTACCCCGAGTGCGCTTTCCAATATCTTTATTGTTTTGTTCGTATTTGTGTTCATTTGATGCTGGCTTACTTATTATTGGCACATTGGCATTTGTGGTACCAGCATTATCGCTTATGACAATACAGTCACTATTATTATCGGACGGTTCACTGATTTTGTCTGAGAAAAAGTTTTGAAAATTAGTAATTTGGTATTAATGTAAAAAAACAGCATTTCACCTTTTTTCTTTTCCACCACTTTGCTAAACATATTCATTATTGCATTCTCCTTATGTGCTTTGCCTTCGTTAGGATCATTTAATTTAGAAAGTTGAATGCCTATGCCACGCAATTCATTGGGTGGTATCGTTAATGCCTTCATTGTAGCAATTACGGTTCGTATGATTACTTCTACATCGCTTGTATAATCTGATAGTGAAACTGATTTTGTCACGTGATCACATACGCCATGACCCATAAACTTGGCTGCCTCAAGGGGCGCATCTTTGGCACGCACCATTACCTTTAGGGTAATGCATTTCGTGCGTCGTTTTATGTCGGTAAGGCGAGTGTGCACTTCAGTGCATAATTGCCGCAAAAATGTTTCCAATTCACTAAATTCTTTGAATCGTATACCATAATTTACTTCGGCTGAAACAGATTTACGTATCTGAAATTAAAAAGAAATGTGTACTTAATTTTTCTACTCAATTTAATTACTATATTTCTTACTTGACCATAAGTCAGCGGTCGATTATCGATACCACGGCAGAACTGATAAAGCGTCTCTCCAAATTTTTTGCCAACATGCATTTGCAATTTCAATAACGAAATCATTTGAAGATCTCCGCAAGTTACTAAATTATTATTTTTCAAAGTATAAGCCGTGCTACTTCCCACACCGGGTAACTCTTCGATTTTTATATTTGCCATATATTTCTCAGCAACTTCTGGTAGCAACAAGTATTGACCATCTGGCTTGGCTTGTTTTGTTGCCATACGTGCTTGCAATCTGCGAAATAAAAAAATCCAATTAACATCTCACTGGCAGAAATTAGTACTTTGATACTGACTTATTTCCACCTACACCTGCGGAACATGGACATCCAGTTTTTGCTCGCACTTCTTCGCGCACAGCACGCACAAAATCCATGGGTTCCACTTGCATCTCGTCTAATACCTCCGTTAAATCAACAAACATTTCATCACAACTTACAGCCTCAATATTTAAGGTGTACTGCGCTATAGTATCGTATAAGGTGTAAGCTACTTCACGATAGCCTTCGAAATCATAAGGTATGGTCTTTAACTCGGGACATAAATTTAAAGCTTTTCCGACAAACATGCCATTGCGTATACCTTTGGCGCGGGCCTCGTAGCTACAAGAAGCAATTTCCGAAAGTGACATTTTAGCTTCGAAACCTCCACGTACCTTCTCAGATAAAATATTATTGTGTAAATGTTGTTCAAAACGCTTTGCAAACAATTCCATTTCAGTTTTGCGATCAGCGCTAGGGTGAACGGGCACTTCATTTGCGCTGGATCCGCCTGCAAAATGTACGATATATAAAGAGTTTTAATAACACTTATGGATGAAAACTAAAGAACATTAAACCTTTAGAATGTGTCACAGCCACTGGTTGACCCTTTAATTCGGGATATTTCCGCAGGCCAACCGACACAAAGAAGCAATCCATATCGATATGCATTACATATTTTTTAGATGTTTTAGTGTTTAGATTTCCACCAACATTTAGTTTTTCCTTTAGTTCCTTTCGTGCTGGAAAATCTTTTGTGCCATGTTGATCACGCAAATCGGAGACGTACTGCTTAAAACCAGCACCAAGTGTTGCGATATGATGTAATCTCGAATTATTATAAAATTCTGAAAGAAATTTCGGATCCACAGCAGTACGCGCCAAATCTTTTCCACTGATTTTATCAACATCTGTCAATGTACTTGTATCGGGCGAAACTACAGCGTTATTACATTGTGTAGCGTTGTGATTTTCTTTTTTTGATTGATCATTCTCACAAACACTCTTTTTAACATTCTTAAAGACTAAGCTTGGTTGCGATACTTTTTGATTTGTATACAATAAATAACGGGTATAATCCAATACGCGCATTTCTTTTACCGAGTCGACCACCCATTGTGGGCTTATAATTTTACTGGTATTCATATTACGAACTTTTACATCTGGCAAATTAGATGCTATAATATATGTAGTATGTGAACGTTCATAATGATGGTAGATCCCTCCATGAACCATCATGATTCGTTTTAACTCATCAGCTGAAGGATTAGTTAAACCGTTAACAAATATGGATATTCCAGAAAATAAATTAGATTTTCTATAGGGATTGCTACCAGCGGAAAATTGTTCCTCGAGCTTGGTGATTTTTGCTTCCATATAGCCTCCCTAAATAATTCAAATTAAGTATGTACATTTTTCTTCTGAAAAAATGCATTTTATTAATGTTTACCCATTGTTCAAACCCATTCGCGTTCATACTGGAAGCAAAAATAAAAAAAACTTTGAATGATATTATATTTAAAAATTTAAATAATGTGATTTTTGGAGATGGATGTTTACACATTTTGCACAACCAGTTATGGTGAAATTGATAAAAATCGACTTTTATTAAAAGTTGAACATTTATCGATAATTTATAGAAATCGTTGTAAAGGCGACAGAAGCAAATCCGTACGGTTTCGAAAGTACACGCATTTTAAGCAGCCAACGCTCAGAAATAAAAACTTAAGCAAGCATAACAGTTAACTTTTATACTTTCCTGTGCTAAAAGAAATACACTAAGAGATTATTTCTTGGAGTTTCGCTTCCCATGTCTTGCTGGGTACTTTCATGCACTTGAATTTGTAAGCACAACCAACTTCAGGTTGTTTTGGTTTTTTATGAGAAACATTGAATTTTATTTTTTTATATCCATTTGTAGTCAGATAAAATTCTTGTAGAGCTGTAACTAATCTGTAAAATATTATAACATTTCTTCATTTAATTGTTCATCGTTTGCTTCCAACAAGCATAACATCATTATAGGAAATAAACGGTTCCATCATTTGATTCTTCATATAAATTAATTTGTTGTTGAATCGAGTCTTCCTGGTTGCCGGTTTTGTAAAAAACTTAGATTGCTCTTAGAACCCTGACTTTTTGAACAGTTTTTTTTTATAATTTTTCAATAAGTAATGGAAACAATTACTTCTGAAGAAAGTTATTTGGTGTCTCAGGCACAAAAGCTCCGGAGCACTGATGCTGCATCAGCCAAGGCCTGGTTGATAACAGCAAAAACATTGTATCCCACCAGCTTTGAAATATTGGTAAGCGCAAAACAAATATATGTACATATATATTATAATCTATATATATGTATATTATAATTTATTTCTAATTTCAGTTTGAAGCATATAAACTAGAGAAAGAATCGAAAAACTTTGAAGAGGCTGCGAAATGCTTTAGCAATATGTAAGTAATATTACCGACATTTTAAAAGGCACATTTTAATAGAATTATTTGTAGAGCGTTAAACTTTCAAAACCAAAATGCGGAATTGTGGAATGAAGTAAATGAGCTGACCAATGCTCTGCGAGCTCCAGAAAATGAAATTACTCCGGCACAAGAATTCTACGTGAAAATGTTCCAGCATGTATCATATGACGTGCAGCATAAAATATTATTGCTTACAGTTAATAATGCCGAAAACAGTATCCATCAATGCAAATTATTGCTACTCATATTGAAACGTTTCCCACAAGCTGCCATCACACACTCGGTAAGTTTAGAAGTGACATACTTTGAATAATAACTAATTATTTGTATTGTAGCCAAGATTACTAGAAATGATAGCGGACGGCATGAAACAAAATCCTCAAAAATACCAAGAAATGCTTGTAGAAGAGGCATTACCACTGATTTACCACAAAACACCAGAGCTGCCTCCTGTACTCGTTTGCAGATTATTCACAATTTCATTGGAATATTATATACGTCAGATAATTGATGATGAGAATAAGTGTGATAACACTGAAATATGGAAAAAGATATTTCAAGTTTTGATGTTGTGTGGTAAAATTTTACGTTGGGAAACATTTTTACCGTTCAATAAAACTTGGGGCCAAAATGTTTATTGGGATAAGCTTATAGAAATTGTGTCAATTAGTCCAGCTGGCAGTACCCAAGTGCTTTTTTATGCTACAACTTTATTTATTTATTCACTACATTGTTATATCAAGAATTGTTATACACAATCAGAAGATGCTGGAATTAATCATGTTTTGGTGGAAGGTTTCACAGGTAAAATTAAAAAAAAATTATAAATTTTTTATAAACTGATATATATTGTCAATAAATTTCAGTTGACTGGAAAATGGAAGCACCAGATGTACAAAGTATGGAGCCTCCACAGATCTCACTAACCACACCAACAAGCAAAGATATTTCCAAAGCATTTGTTCACGCCGCACAATGTTGGCAACTTTTAAATACGGAGCAATTTCAACGTGATTTCAGCAAATTACTACTCACATTACCTTTGGCTGCATGGATATCGCGATTTCTCTTTGATTTGGCGATATACTTCGGCCACCAGGAAGAGGCAAAGAAATTAATGTCTGAGATGATAGTAACTAGTAGCTTGGTACAGAATTTGCAAATATTAAGCTTAAACCTATTACAAGGAAATTTGACGGTAAGTAGTTTGGACCTACTTATATATACGTTTTAATACAGTAATTTAAATCTTAAATTACATTTTTAAACAGCTACAGGGATTCGAATGCATAGTCAAAATTATTGACGAATTGCCAGCAACCCAAGGACATAATTTGGAACATTTAACTTTAAAGGTGCCCCGCCATATGATATTTATACCATTGACACAGAAAGCATTAATACAGTACTGTACGAAAGCCATCATTAATACCCTAAGTGTGAGTATTAAACAGAAATATACAACAGAAATATCTTTAATTAAATTTATTTTATTTTACAGCGAAAGCTTTACGAACCTAACTGTCCTGATCAAATACTGGGTGACTTATTGGTATTACTACAACTTGAATATCCGCGTGAGACGCTAATGGCTGAGCAAATCTTTACGCTGATAACATCGCGAAGAGCATTCGCTTATCGCTTATTTACTACCTACATAATAACAATCGATTTTATCGAAGAATTCTTGCATATTTGGCATGCACATAATGAAGACTTTGCGTTTGATTTGTCGCCTGCGCAAACCGGCTCAAGTGTTTGTCGCGTTGGTACCCGTGGTGCTGACAAAGGAGCCCGTGAAGATTTCCGAATTATCATAAAGCAGCAGATTTTAAGAGCAAATGAGGTACTTACAACATTAATGGCCAATTTTATTCAACAGGAACATATGCAGTTAGCGCGAAACATGTTCGGTGTTGCAGTCACTGATGACGTAGGATTCCAATAATTTGCATACAAATGTGTATTTTTTGCTTAATGCTTATTTGTGCATAAATAAATAAGTACAAGTTGAAAATAATATTTATAAACTATAAATATAAAAAAACACAACGCGGATTCTTCTTATAGCTATTTATTCTACGAATGGCTATTTATTTAATATTTTATAATAAATAATTTTTTTTATTTCTAAAAAATTAAATTAAAACTACATTGTGTTATAGTTATCCATATCATTAATCCTGAGCGTGATAAAGATATTCCACACCGTGAAGTCGTGCTGGTGGAATAACCGTTTATTTGAATTTGAATTTTTTGTTGTATAACAACAATGCCATTTCCATCAGAAATTTATTTCTGGTATAGCCTGTTACGATTTACTCAATTGCTTATTTAAAAACAAAATTTTCTATTAGGTACGATATCACACGTATATTAAAGCAATACAGCAAAAGTTCACATTAATAGTCATGTTTCATATACGAAAGAAATATATTATAAACTGCTGTGCATACGTTTACGAACATAACCCGATATTTGGTATCCAAATATCTAAAGTTTATATATTGTGCTGCTGGCCACATAGCCCAATCCATTAAATAAATAATTGGAAATTTATCACACAACTCCTTATTTGTGTCTTGCACAGACCTCTGCTCGAGATAGCAAGCGGAATAAAAAAATATTAAAATGCAAGCTGGTGACATAAATATTTGGTCAATTAATATTTTCCAAAGAGTGTTCTTCACGTTACGAACTGGCATCGCATAATCCATCCACTTGTAAACATAATGGTGTAATGGCCCTTGTAAACATCCCACCACAAACATACGAAAAACTCGCTTTGTGTCATAGCGTTCTTGCTTGATATCGAATTCATCCAACTCGTTGTGATGACGCCGATATTCAATCTCTTGTGCAACCAAATCTCCAATTACCATTAAAATACCCGAACTCAGAATATTTGTAGCTAACAAATATTTTCCGAAAATTTTGTTCCAAATATTTTGAGTTATGGTTGCATCAGTAGAAGATTCACTACGTTTTTGATAGAACTGACGAGACTGAAATGGCGTCAGTCGTTGCCTGCTTAGCTGAGGTAACTTCTTTGTGTTTGGGGCTACGTTAAGGAAACATCTTTGGGTTAACAACACCAACGGCCGTCTGTATGCTATATGGGCAAACATCGCGCTTGTTCCCGTTGTTTGCGTAAATCAAGAAATAATGTTAAAAACACTTCTATACCGAAACTATCACATTTTCGTCACAAGATTTTCCGAAATCCATTCATCTATTTACTTTTGGTTAAATTAACAGCTGATTGACATACGCATGTAATCAGCTGATTGCAAAGACAGAGTGTTCTAGTAAAAACTAAGCAAAACAATTGCTTTAAATCTAATTTAAGTTTCGGCTCTAACTTTAATTTAATAGTTACAAATTGCTTCGAAATTTATAAGTTAACTGTAAATAATACACTGAAATAGAATTATTTCGAGTAACGTGTTCGCAATTTCGTATTATAAAGCTACGAAAAACTCTTACTATATGGATTATCATGGATTTTATTCTAGTTTTTCTATATGCAGAACATCATTGAACATATTTGGAGGGGGTTTGCGAAGAAAATATATATCTGATTGGTTGTTTCAGAAAAACATGCCCAAAGTTATCATTTTAAGCTATCGATAAAGGCAATTCGGGGCCAAATATGTTTATTCCGCCGTTATAAATTGGAAATGGCAACCATGTAACAGCTATCGATGCTTCGTGTTCACATCGTTTGATTTCTTTTTATACAATTCCACCGTCGCGAAAAGAGCAACGTGTGAAATAAAGCTTTTGTGATTGGATCGCGTTTTTCAACAAAAGTATTTAGGAACTTTTAAGTTTGATTATAAATCTATAAAAACCAAATTCGAACGCTTAAATTGGAATTTGTTTTAATAGCTAATAAACGTAGCTTGCCTAACTGAAAAATAAAGTTTTAAGCCTAGTTTTTCCATTAAGGGACTGAAAAGTTAAATTTCGTTGTCCATCTGCATTGAACGAGTAAAATGGCCGAAGTTGAGAAAGAGGTTCCAGAGAAAACCATTGCTGAAGATTTGGTGGTAACCAAATACAAATTGGCCGGTGAAATAGTCAACAGTGAGTATACATATAGAATAAATATGTGTTTGGTGCAAAATCTATTATAAGAATATAGTCAGTTTTTCTATTTTTCAATTAACAATACAATTGTAAACTAAAGATATATATTATAAGTATAAAACTAAAGCGCTGACATGTACAATGAAGTATGTAAGCAAGCCACGCGGCGCGTAATGCATTACCACTGAACATAACCTCTAAAAATTGTGAACATTACAAATATAATGGTAAATTCATTATTAATTGTGGAAACAATATTTGTGATTATTTCTAACTTATTACTCCATTCTATATGACTGGTTTTTTAGTTTGCTTGTATTTAAATGTCAACGAGAAATAATCCAACTGGTTAAATAGTAAAAATGCCACGCATTTGTTTTCAAAACACTCGTAAAGAGCACACGTTTTAAGTTTGTCTTTTAATGCATTGTATATTAATATTTACACCTTTAACGTGGGATTTGAGCAATTTTCAATTTATATTATGTTGTGTTCTTAAAAAAAATATTAATTATTTCCTTGTATTTGCAGAAACACTTAAAGCTGTTATTGATCTCTGTGTGGTCGAAGCATCTGTTCGTGATATCTGCACTAAGGGAGACAATCTTATTGTCGATGAAACCAGCAAGGTAAGATTTTATCAGTTTATCCATTTTATAATTTTTTTTTTTAACTTACTGTTCCATGATTAAAAACAGCGCTTGAGAGCTAGATATATCACTTGAATTAAAATTGCAGTAGTTCATTTGAGTTACTACTTCTGGTTATCGACATTTCATATGGTAACTGGTTTGGCGCATTTTAAAGTTGAGAGATATTGATGCTCAAAGATAGTAAGATTATGAGATCTGAGAACAAAATATCTATAAGAAACATTAGTACAAATGCAATGGCAGATACAATTACATTTTTAATTTCTTTTAAGGTATACAAAAAAGAAAAGGACTTGAAAAAGGGAATTGCATTTCCAACATGTTTATCCGTTAATAACTGCGTTTGCCACTTCTCTCCATCCAAAAATGATGCCGATTACATTCTTAAGGAAGGAGATGTTGTTAAAATGTACGTGCGATGTTAGAAAAAAAGAAATTCAATAGTAAACTATATGTTAATTTGATTTTTTTATAAGAGGTATTTTAGATAATACAAATATGTCGAGATATTTCAAACTTGAGAGTAACTAATCTTGCAATTGCACATTTTTACAGTGATCTTGGCGCACATATTGATGGTTTTATTGCCGTAGCAGCACACACAGTAGTTATTGGTGCCTCAAAGGAGAAAAAAGTATCTGGACGCCAAGCTGACGTAGTTTTAGCAGCTTATTGGGCAGTGCAGGCTGCACTGCGGTTACTGAAATCTGGAAATAGCGTGAGTGTTATACGGTCCAGTCTTGTATTAAGTAGTTTAATCAATTTTTATTTTATATCTGAATGAAACGAAATTTTATATAATATGCAAACAAATTAAAAATATAGTTTCGCTTTTGTGGCAAAATCAGACCATTTGTTTGCAAAAGTAAATTTGTCGAGCCACAATGGTGCAATGCCCTTACCATGCATTTCTCCCTAACTATCGTCAAACATTATTAAAATTAATCTTTAGTTATATACTTAAATATATCAAATTGCAAGCAAACGGATTAACTCTTGTATGTTCAATGGAAGAGTTCATCTCAACACTTGCATAAATAAATATTTACAGTCCATCATGAGAAGTTTGCGATACTGGAACTTCTCTTTTTTCGACTGCCGACATCAATAGCTATTTGTTCATATTACAGTGCAAATATATACATACCAATATATATAATTAATACCTTGCAAGCAAACGGATTAACTCTTGAATGTTCAATGGAAGAGTTCATCTCAACACTTGCATAAATAAATATTTACAGTCCACCATGAGAAGTTTGCGATACTGGAACCTCTCTTTTTTCGACTGCCGACACCAATAGTTTTTTGTTACATATTACAGTATAAATATATGCACATCAATATGTATTTTTATTAACTAACACTTTGCAAGCAAACGGATTGTCTCTTAAATGTTCAATGAAAGAGGTCGTCTCAACACTTGCATAAAAAAATATTTACAGTAATACCAAGAGAATTTTGTGCTATTACTGCCACTTCTCTTTTTTTCACTGCCAACATTTGAAACAATGCAAGAATAAATGTGTATGCTTTTAATGATAATAATTGTTTTTTTGGCTATAAGTATTTTTACATTACTATTTTCCAAAAATTAAAAAAAAAAATAATTTTGTTGCAGAATTATACGATCACCGACGCCGTGCAACAAGTCAGCGAATCATACAAATGCAAACCCATTGAAGGTATGCTTAGCCATGAGTTGAAACAATTTAAAATTGATGGTGAAAAAACGATCATACAAAATCCGAATGAAAGTCAGCGCAAAGAACACGAAAAATGTACTTTCGAGACGCATGAAGTTTACGCCATCGACGTAATAGTGAGCACCGGCGAAGGCATTGTAAGTTTGAAAAATATTCATCACACATCTCACGTCTCACATATCCAATGATTAAAAAATAGCGCTTGAGAGTTTGAAGTCAGTCGGTAAAGTTCATGTGAAAGTAATCGATTGAATTCTCTTTTGATTATTTTCCAATTCATAAGTTGTTCTACTCATCCGAATTGGCACACTTGTTCTGAACCGTAGACGGATGCTCAGAGATTGTAAGATTATGAGATCTGAGGACATCTATACAAAAACTAATTAGTCTTTTTTTAAGAACTGTATTAAACAAATATTTTTTTCTATTAAAGGGTCGCGAGAAGGATACAAAGGTCTCAATATATAAGAAAACAGATGAAAATTATATGCTGAAGCTAAAGGCATCACGTGCGTTGCTGCAAGAGGTAAGGTACAATAAAGTTATGTAGTAAATAGAAATATGTGTTTTGTAATTGTTAATTGTAAAATTTTTTGGCGCATTCAATATTTCTTATAAAATATTAATAATTCGCCCAATTACAGGTCAAAACAAAATACGGAAATATGCCTTTCAATATCAGACACTTTGATGAAGAAACAAAAGCGCGTATGGGTGTTGTCGAATGCGTATCGCACAAGATGATTGAGCCTTTCCAAGTTCTATACGAAAAACCAGGTGAGTTTTTGTCGTAGCAGTCGAGTGATATCTTCTGCAAGCATTAATTCCGTTAATGAAATTCAATTTCGTCTCACGGCCAGACACCTTGCAAGATAAAATACAGTTATAAATTTTCTTAGAGCACTTATTGCCTGCTTTAAGCAAAATTTACTACTGCAATAATTTATTCAAAATTTTTATATACTAATTTTGCAAGAATTTGTTTGCTACAATTGCTTCCTTAATTTACTGTAGTACAAACATTTTTGCATATATCAAATTGCGGTCTATTCGTGGATGACATTATCTCTACATAGAAATGCCATCTTACAGAACGTATACAATTTATTCCTCACTCTTTGATTGTTGTGCATAAATTTGTACAGATTTTTTAAGCATATTTTTTTTTTACATTACAGCTGAATATGTTGCGCAATTCAAGCATACTGTGTTGCTTATGCCCAATGGTGTCAATTTGGTTACTGGTATCCCATTCACGGAGGAGTTGTATGTCAGTGAGCATAGCATAGCTCAGCCAGAACTGAAAGTAATTATTAAAATCTATTGATGGTGAATTAAAATTTATTAAGTATATTTGTTTTTTTTTTTTTAGGAACTTGTCGCTACACCTTTGCAACCCAGTAAGAAGGGTAAAGGTGGTGCTAAGAAGAAGGGTGGTGCCGGCGCCGCAGTTGGTGCGGATGCGGCGGCATCGAAGGTCGAAACCACTCCGGCAGTGGAAACAAAGGCCTGAAGTGTGGCTACCGTTACTGCCTTTTAAACAATATAAACACAACCTAACAGAGATGAAGTCAGCGAATCCAACAGCAGCAGTTACAACAATATATTAGAAGCAATAAGGTGTTAACTAAAATGGAGCAAAAGTAACAAACACAGCCATTTTCTATTAACCTCCGCTATATATATATTTTATAGGAGCGGATGTTTTAGGAATTAGTGTGCGTGTGTATTCTTGTCGATGCAGGAGCAACAATTGAAACCATCGATTAGATTTTGCACTGCAGTTAATTTCTATTTTAACTGAAAAAAATAACATAATAAACTTATTATCAACAAGAACGAACTTATCGATATGCAAAGGACCTTTTTGAACAATGATAGTCGTAATTAAATATAAGAAGTTAATGATAACTACTTACAGAACGTACATATAAGGTTGCACCTTTAAAAAGAAAGTAAAGTAAAAAAACTGCACGACTTTTATTTTATAAAATTATTAAGATTGTATATCGATAGCTAAGCAACTTAAGAACATCATATATGTGTGTATTAAAACGCATTATATTATCATTTGCGAAGCGGTAAAAATGCAATTTGGAAACTGAAAACTAAACCTTAAATGGTAGCAGTTACACAATAAAATTAGTATTTTGTAAACATGGAATAAAATCGTTTATTATCCACCGAAACATTGCTAATTGCATTGGTATGCTATTCATTCGTTACATATTTATTGTTGTTGTAGCGAGCTGCACATTCCTCCATTGGCGCTACATGTTTAATGCGTTTCTAAATTATTAAATAGTTTAACAAGAAGATTCTTGGATAATTCTTATCTCTTCCAGCACTAAAAAGCGAGTGTTTTAAATGGAGAATTTTTATTAGAGCATGGGTTCGTGGCGTGCCTTTTTTGCAATATTCGCATGTAACTTGCAGATATAAGGATGGTTATATCACACAAATCCTTATAGTTTTCGTATAATGTAGATCAATCTGTTGTGAAGATTTCATTACTCACACGTTGTTGAATTAAGTCTTAATATTTGTTTAAATTAATTGGTAATTCGTTTTTACATAATTTTATTTAATTTGCATTAGCTTTTATAAATAGAAATTGTAACATCGAGTATTTTATACAAAAAAATAAAGTTTTACTTTTCAGTACTAGGGGATGGGGGAGTAGCGAATTTTTCGAATTCCACTTTAGCTTTGTGCAACAATTGACCCGTATAACATGGCAACATTTCAATAAAGTGGAATGTGCTTTTAACTCCTTCGTTATAATAATGCTTAGCCAGGAAACGTGCTTCTCCGGTTTCTGGTAACGCTGGAACTTCAAAAGGTAATTTCTTTTCCAACTCTTTTGCGTGAGGGCGAATGCTCTCTTTTAATTCATTGTATAGCTTTTCCGATTCTTCTGGGCTACCCCATACTCCCAGCTTCTTCGAGTAATATGCAGCACCAACAATAATGCCGGCTCGTACAAGAAAGCTATAAATGTTCAGATAATTGCGATGGACATAAATGGTAAAAACCCATTACGTAAATATGGGATCTGAAAAAATTTATATTTTAATACGTACCCGATCATTTTTAAGTAATATAGCAGAATTTAAGTTGGTGCGGGAGTTGTTTGTGTTAAGACAGTTTTGCAAAATCCTATCAGTTCCTATGGGATTAACGAGTTACCCTATCCTTTCCAGCAATACTTTAAAAGAATTGCAATATAAAACAGCTGTAAATACAGTGTTGGTAAATAGATATTTAAGCAAGAAAAACGTAAGTGGAAATATACAAAATTCAAATTTTGTTGATTTCCCAAAAACATATTGTATCAACACATTTTTCAATATTTTAGAATATTTAAAAAAGTATTAGTATTACATAATTAGTACATATCACTTTAATAAAAATTAGGTGTAATTAATTTTAGAAATCGAGAAATTAAAATATAAATACAGTATGGCATCTCTGAAAAATGGCTTATAAACAAATTAACTACAGCTGATTAAGGAATTATTTTAATTGCATATTTAGCAACTCCTCTGTTTTAAGTGCAAATAAAGACTTTTTCATTAAAAATAAAAGGAAAAGTAGAGAAAAACTAATAAAATGGAAACACTCCATTATATTGAACTGTCCAAATGTCCGATACGATTTGACGCAGCCAGCCAATTAACAAATGTATTTTTTGATGACTCCAATTGCCAGGTATTAAAACAAGTGTGTAAGATAAATGATACTAAGTAATTTTTTATTTAGATTTTTGCTGTGCGTAGTGGTGGCGCAACTGGTGTGATAGTTAAGGGCCCAACAGAGGATTCAGTTATATCATTCTGTATGAATGATCGTGGTACTATTCGTTCCATTAAATTTTCGCCAGACAATAAAATATTGGCAGTACAACGTCGAGAAAATGCTGTGGAATTCATTTGCTTCCAAGGAGAGCAGCCGTTACTACAAGAAAGTATTGTTCATCAAATTAAAGCACTCGTATATGGTTTCGTATGGGTTCATACGCGCGAGGTTGCAATAATTTCAAATAGTAGCATAGAGATCTTCACCGTTATACCAGAAAAGCGACAATTGCGTGCTGTAAAGTCTTTGAATATTGGCATCAAATGGTTTGCTTGGTGTACTGTATCTAATATTGCTCTGATTTGTTCAACAGACAACAATTCTTTGGTACCAATATTAATCAAACAAAAGTCTATAACAAAGCTACCAAAGCTGGAAAGTGAGTATTATTCAATTTTTAATTTAAGATTGTTATTATATATTTATATATAATTTACAGTGGGCAATACTAATAGTGAAGTTCAGGAGAGTAAAGTAACGCTGGGGCAAGTATACGGCACAATGGCGGTGTTCCTGCTACAAGCAAACCCGGAAGGTATGATGGAAGTCGAAGTGTACCTACTTAATGGACCCGGCTTAGCACCACGCAAATGTCATGTACTTAGGCTTGGCCATGTTGGACGATTTGCAATCAATACTGTAGATAACTTAATAGTTGTACACCATCAGGCTTCAGCTACCTCACTTTTATTTGATATTGCTTTAAGTGGTGAGCAAGCAAATGGTGTCACATATCACACTCCCATTACGCCAGGACGATCGATTCGCCCGTTTGCGCTGAAATTACCAAGTTTATCGCCGGACGGACAAACAATGCAATGCGAATTGTGTAATGTGTTAAATAATTACATAAATAAGTATTTTATGCTTCTAATAATTGGTTTTGGTTACAGATTCTATGCATTGGGTGCTATTCCAACCGAATATTGTAATTGATGCCAAGCTCGGTTGTATGTGGTATTTAAATCTTAACGTAGAACAACTTTGTACACTTATATCTGACCGCATACGGCTCACAGAGTTCTTGCTGCAGCGTACAAGTGGCAAACAGGCACTTTTAAAAATAGTGCATCAAATGGTAGACGAACAATACAACGGCACACTGTTGCCTGTGCTGGAGACCATTTTTAATAAAATCAATAAGGTTTATGCGTAAGTATTAATAATAAACTGGGTAATGGGTGTAATTATTAAAATTTTCTCATTAATATCTTGCTTAGCTCATGGGTGCAATTAGAACTCCAAACGCAAACTGCCCAACCGTCAAATGTAAAAACAACTATAAAACTGCCACCTGCTCCGAAAGTGCTCATCGAACAACAGGATATGTTCCAATACGTCTTCCAGCTTATAAGTGAGCGCGCAAATACCGAAACGATATTAATTCTCTATTTATACTCTTTGAACAAACATAGTATCGCCGCGCAAGAAGATCTTAGCAAGATGATTATAAGTGAACTTATACGCAATCGCAGCTTTGATACATTGCGGCATTTAGTCAGTTACTCACTGTTGTTGGAGTCAAAACCAATCGCGTGTTTTTTGCTTTCACATTCCGATGTTGATCCGGCTATTTCGCAAATAGCGCTCGACATGTTGAGTAAGATCGAAGCGCATGATGTAAGTACATATATAACGTATACTATCCAGTAGCTATACCCTAATAAATATATATTTTGTATACTTATTAGATAATAATCGAGGTGCTCTTGGGTCAAGGTAAAGTGGTGGATGCCCTACGATTGGCACGCAATTCGATGAACAATGATAGCATATCGGCGCGCAAATTCCTCGAAGCAGCGCAAAAGGCTAAGGATGATTTAGTTTTCCATAGTGTTTTTAAATACTTCCAATTGCGTAATCTGCGCCAACGTGGCACAATGGACTTTTTGAAATGTGAGTAAATTAAATACTGGTAATAATGTTATAAATAAATGAACTGTTTTTTTTTTCTTTAGCGGAGCAATGTGCTGAATTTGTTCAATACTATAGCAATTTATATCCCAAAGAACTATCATCGTAATGATAGTTGTTTTTCGCATTTTAAAACACAAATAGTTCATTTTATGTAAATATTTATATTTAACTACATTCGGTTTGTGTTTTAATTAATTATTTGTTAGTTAAGTTACAGTATTGTATATATAACTTTTCTTCAAATGCATTGCAGGCATTTTTCGAATAATTTCGATTATTATTATTATCGTACATACATACATATACATTAAAGCTTAAACAAAAACTTATTCGTAAATTTGTGACTTAAACAACACATGATTTTCGCTATTTAGAAAATTTTAGTATGCAGTAAGTAAATTGCAAGGAATACTGTTGGCTTAATCATGCGCAAAAGAAAAACGAGTGCTGCGGATCAAGTGATCAACTGAATAACAAACTGCCATGATTGTGTATCTAACTTGAAGGAACTATTTTTTTCTTCTTAAAAAAATCAAATCAATTGCAAACACTGAATCACTTTCATTGAGTCTCGAAAATATATTATAAGCCGTTTAAATTGTGCATAAATTAACGTACATGAAATTAAGTTAAAAAAAATAAGAGGAACAGATAATCTAAAAACGAATACTAGATTTTTTATATCCTTTTAAAAATGTACGAAATTTGCATATATGGTACATATGTTTATGTTAGCATCAATATATGCGAATTACCTGGTATCATTAGTTAAAATGATTTTTATTTTTATTTCGTTGAAATACAGTGTATAAATTTATGTATGGAAAATCTGCTTGTGTGTTGTTTACGTTTTTGTTTGTAACTGCAAAATCTCGGGCATGTAGATATATAGAAATGTTAGATAATTTTTATTTGGTTTAATTAAAATATTTTGCAATAGTTTATGAGTATTTCAATTTTTTTAGCGAAATTTCCCCGACTGATTTTCAATAATTTGTAGCATTGAAAGTGATTCAGTAATCATAGATGACACATTTTTCTTTACAAAAACAAATAATAGCAAATGAAATACATAGTTATTTATGAGATGTTTAAACGAAGGAATGCAAAATGCCATATTTAACTTTCATTATTATTATTAGTTGCAAGTAAACTTTCGTGGTGGCGCTTTTAATTTCAATACACCCATTTGATTTACATTTTGTTGTTCTTGTTGTATATTAAAAGCCGCATCACACAGCGCAAACACTGTAGGCTTAGGTTCTGATAGTTTAATTATATTATTGTAAAAATTGTTTCTCATTTCCGCTGAGCAATGCGGACATGCAACATGAATACCATTATATGCATCTTTCTCCGCTTGCGTCGTTTGCGAAATATCACCGTTATTCAAGCGCGATTGCACTGTTTCATTATATGTTGCTGCACATTGGTCATGGACAGCATGTCCACAGCCGCCTAGGACAAGTATATCACTTTGGTTATACAAACGTTGTTGGCAAATGGCACAACGCATTGCCGACACTAGCAGACCGCGCTTAGCCTCGGAACGTTTACGTGCAAAAGCGTTTGCTAGATCTTGACATTTGACTTGCAGCGTTTTCTCCATGGTATCTGTCTCGAGACGAGATTGTGACAACATACTCATTAGTAAGTCTTTAATATCACCGAAATTTCCCGATACATTACGGGTGTTCATCACAAGTTGCACCAGTTTTGGTAAGTCGACATACTGTGACGATAAATGTAACATATGCTTTGTGCTGGATTTGAGGTCATCACGTGGCAATATCTGCTGTAGGAGCGTAAACCAAAACTGTTCGCAATCCGCTTTTGGAAGCACATTTGTGGCACGTACACACAAATCGCTTATTTCTTGGGCAAAAGTAGCGGCCGCTTCTCCATGTAATGTAGCCAATAATTCTACGGATAACTCGAATGCATTGTGATAGTTGGCTTGCTTTTCATATAGATATATGGCCGATTTGTTCAGTTTATACGCTAAGACTAAGCTTAGCGCCTCATCTACACGATACTCGTCGCATTGACGCACAAATTCGTCGACTTCTTCTGGTTTAAACTTGCATAAAAGTGCTAGCAATTGTGCACTTTGCGCGGCAGTTAAAACAAATCGTCGTCTATGTAAATGCTCTAGAAAAGTTAATAATGATTGATCATCTTCTTGCACCACTTCGAGTAATTTGTCAATTTTCGCACTAAAGTGGAAATCTACTAAACGCGTTGTTTCCTTGGCGTTTATTTCCAGCATACGTTTGAAGTGTTTCTCAATTTGTTCGTAAATTTTACGCTCTGGTTGTTGAACATGCCGCTCCATATAGCTGAACATGGTGTCATGACGCTGATCATTATTTAGATAACATTCAACAATATCATCGTAACGCTGCAGCTTCTCCAGTAGGTATTCTTCCACATAGTAGCAGTGTGCGCGTTTCGCCAGACGCAACTGTTCCTCATCCGTACTAATTTCGTCTAGACAATTGTTGATGAGCAGTTCATGCCATGCACTTTCGCGTTCAGAATGTTGCCGTGTAGTTTCGTTAGTTATTTTTTCTTTCGCCAAGTGATTGAGCACTTTCTCCAGCAGCTGAGTGTCGGGTTTTAAACATTGTTGGGATATTTGCTGGGCGATGAAATTCAGAAGGCAACCGATCTCCGCCCACTATTTATTTAAAAAAATATAAAAGAGTAGAAAAGTGCGTATCAAAATATATTTTATCATATTTATATTCCATATGTAAAAAACAAGAAAAAAAAACATCAACTCCGGTTGCACCGAAGCTAAAATACGCTTTACAAATACCGTTATCGGCGGTTCTGACAAATAAGCAACTTTTTGGAGAAAAACAAACGTGTGCAAAATTTTACATCGAGATCTCAAAACTGAGGAACTAGTTCGCGTATTTTATTGTTTCTTCTGCGTTTCTTACTGGGTATTAGAAACTAGGTGACAAACTTACCAGGATATAAAAATATATAAAATATTATCTTACCGTTGTGTTTTCAGGTGTCATTATTTCTAAAAGTATGTTTATTATCCGTTTGCGATGCGAGAAGCCGAGTTCACCATTAAATTCCTTCTCCTGAAAAGCTAACGAAATCACATTTAAGGTTTCTCTAGTATCGAATTTTAGTAGCGCACGCAAGTAAGGATATGGCAGTTCATTCGGTACACTAGTATTTGAATGTAGCGAAGTTAAGCAGCGTAGGACCTCGTGTTTGACATTTTGAACCAAATCGGTGGGTATTTCACCACTTGGATAACTACGTCCCGCCAGGCAACTTGATATGTACACGAGTAGCGCGTTCCCTAGACCCGATGGTTCTTGCGCTACTAAAGGTATCAATTCCGTAAGCGGACTGGAGTAGTCGTTAAGTGCATGTGTATTGAGGTAGATTTGTGCGCGATAAAGCTTATAACGTTTGGCTGCCTTCAGCACTTGATTTAAATCAAGGCAGGTCCAGTCAAGTTTAAGTATAATTTCTTCTAATTTTGTTGGTGATATTTCTAGCCAATGATCTACTAATGCTTGCGAAATTGTTGGGCTGACACGATGAATATTATCGTTTTCTATGTGCTCGGTGATATGTTGTAGATAAAGGCTTTTGTTTTGTAAGCGCTCCCACAATTGTGTCCATAGCAATTCCAGTTCACCTATTGTGATCAGACACTTCACAATAGGCCCCAGACAGTAATCAGGCGCTCTAGCCGATGCAGCCAAATACTCTTTGAAAAGCATAATGATACGCTCTTTTGCTTGTGCTTTACGTCTGGGACGCTCCGCAGTGGCGCGATAACCATCTAACGCAAGATCACATGCTTCTTGCCATCTTTGATTTTTCACCTAGATATCGCATATATTAGGAGAACTTTTAATACAATTTATAATATTTCTAAATACAATTTTCTTCTTACCAAGTAGCTAATGCGCTCTGTCCATGTACGCACAGCAATCATATGCAAGGATCGTGCACCCAAAATGTACAATTGTGTGCCTCGTGACATTAGGGAGTTGTAACACGCATGTGTGCCGGCCAAAGCTAAAGCAGGTGACACATTACCGCCGGTCGCAAGTCCTTTGAATTGCGCTGAACCATATACTAATCCTGCATTAGCCATATCAATACATTCAAGTTCTTTGCTGGAACGTACATCTATTAGATGTAGTATTTCCGATATATCCATGCATGCGACACACTTTGGGCCCAACCAATGAACCGATAATAAATTTGTCTGCATTTGTACATGCCGCAAGTACAGTAAAGAAATACGCCCATTTGTCATAAAAAGTTGATGGAAAAACAACTGATTGCCGCGCCCTACTACAAGAACTGGATCAAAAGATCGTGTAGTATCTGCTGCTTGTATTAGAACCATTTGCCATGCCAATACGGGTAAACAATCAGCTGGCCCCTGAAGTGCGTGATACTTAATCACTTTAAGACGTGGACGTATGGTTACAATAAAGTATTTGGATAAAGTGGCGAGTGCAATAATGCAATATTGATCTAAGTCATGCGAACTATCTATCAACAATGGTTCCATGGTACAAACTTCTCCACGTGCTCCACTGAAAAGACAGCGAGAGGAGCAACCACGTATGCCCAACTTTCTTGTGAAGCTCAACGACCATACTGAACCTCCTGAATCGGAGCACAGCGCAAGTGCCGGTCTAGAGGTCCATTTTAAATGCAGAACTCCAGTATTTGGAGTAATCGCGTCAAATAGATTGCGTAAAACGTCGCCGGATTGTGTGTCAATCATTACAACTAGTCCACGTGCATAGCCAGCTAATAGACGTGTACAGTCCGGATTATAGGACAATGCTGATACAGCACCTTGTCCGTGTTTGTCCTGATGTGCCCAACGTAGTGTCTGTGTTATGTCGAAATTGAGAATGTGACCATGTGAGGTACCAATGCCGATTAAGGTTGACACAGCGCACGCAGTTGCAAAACCAGCATTTACCCGATCCTGAAGGTTCCATTAAAAAAAGATAAATAAATTAAGAAACTACATAAAATATTTCTAATACTTACAGCAGCTGACGCAATTTGTGCAGATACACCGTGCATCATGGCATAACGCATTATGGAACCGCCTCCGCCTGCACCACCATTGCGTACTCCACCCTCCTCTGCTAATGAGGGCGTTGGTGTAGGTGCTGGTGCTGGTACGCCCAATTCCGAACCTATGTCCGAATCAGCTTCAAATTCACTTAATGCCGACTCTAAGGTCGGCAATTCACCACTGGGAGGAATTGAATATTCCACATCATCCAACTGAAAATTATGCAAAATATATAGCATATATGCGTATATAAATTATTAGCTATTTATTTACATCGTCCACATCAAGAAGCGATTCGGCAAGCAAACTGTCACTAGATCCACGATCCGACTCCAAGAGCGATTGTAGAGACGGTGCTTTCAGTTCGTTCATGCTATTTCACTTTCAAACTAATATACACAAAATTTTGCTTCCACTTTTAAGTTAGTTAATGAAGTTAACTTTTCCTTTTTTCGTTATCAATTAAATTTGCACCCCCACATTCACTTATTTAATATAGTTTGTTGACTCCTCCTTCCGCTAGATCATCGTACACTTTGCTTTGTTGTGACACAATCAATTTGACAGCACAACAGCTGATTCTACAAAATATACTAACTTGCCACTTACCAACAAATAGCAATCATGTATACGTTTGCAATTTGGTTGAAGCTATTTGTTTAATGTATTCATTATTTTGCATAATTAATTTTTCTAGTGTGAGCAACATTACTTTAAATTGTTAAAAATTGACACTTTCTTACAGAAAAGATTTCAAGCAGTTGGTAGGTAGGCAAGATCTTCGTAGTTAAATTTATCGTCCTGCGCACTGCGTGTAAATTTTATCATTTGTTATCATTTTAGAAATTTTTTTAGACATATTCCACAGATGTTGCCTCAAAAACAACTGAATGCCAAAAAATACATCATTTTGCTGGGTCTCTGTGTGCTGGCATTTCTACCATTTCTACGATTTATCATAACTGGTTCGTCGAATATGGGGCACTGTATATTTTGTGAGATTTCTGCGGGAAAACAACCAAATACTGTGATTGATTTTGAAAATGAGGACTTTGTTATATTCAAAGACATAAAGCCGTCATCAACTTATCATTACTTGGCTGTTCCAAAGCGGCACGTAGAGAGTTTGAAGTCACTGACAAAGAATGATATAGGATTAGGTAAGAGGAAATTTCCAGTACTTACGGTCAAATTTGGTTCATCCTCGAAAAATGTAAACATTTTGCATGTATTTCCGGATTTTCCATAATATTGGAAAGCCACAAGGAGACTATATTATTGATATGAATTTATTGAACAGTGCATTGTAGTCAAATATAATTGGACACAAACTTTTTGCGTTCAATTTTAGTGAACAGCATGGAACAAGGTCTAATGTCGTTTTTTGAAAAGAATAATATCACCACAACAGATGCTTTATTTGGTTTTCACCTACCGCCTTTCATTACCGTAAAACACTTGCATATGCATGGAATAGCTCCGCGATCCACGATGTCCTTTGTACATAGGATGATGTTCAAAACTGGATCCGCGTGGTTCAAAACGGTAAAATTTACACATTTGCACAATAGTTTAATAAATAAATTGCTTTTTTTTAGGTTGAAGAGGCGCGACAATATTTGCAAGAAAAAGCATAGATGCTGCGTGTATATATAAAATAAACAATATGTATTATAAAATTCAATACATATATATTTTTGAGAAACCGATGAGAGTTTAAAAATCAAAAAATACTTCAAGTATCAAGGAAGAATTTATTTGAGTCTAAAGGACTAGGTTTAGGGTGTAATTGTAGGGTTATTGCCAGTGATATATTATTTGAATAATTATTATACATAATTATAAATAAAAATTAATTTTTAAAGCTATGACACCAATTTTTTTAAGATTTGTGTATATGAAGTTCTTGAAAGGTTATTCAACCCTTATTAAATGACAGGCGCCGAATATTTACAAGTTTATTTGTATGTGCATATTTTTATATGCACAGTAAACGAATATACAATGGAGTTGACACGGATATTGGTTAATTTGATAATAACTGTAGTGAATTTTGGTGTTTCTACATCGAGTCTCTACGAAGAAAAAGGTGCTGCTGGTCAAACATTGCCAAAGGCAGCAACATTTCACTTTCCTGAGTATGCCTACAAGGAGACTAGCAAAAATGTGTGATTATTGATTTTACTAAGTTCACTTCTTGTGTAAATTATCAAATTGGTTTAAATATATAACATGTATAGGAAATTCTATATCACGAATTCGAGACAGCATGTGAACGGAACACCCTATGTGAAAATTTGGAAGCTGTCATGAAGAAATCATGTGTGCGGCGTTGTATTTCGTATACCTGCTACCAGGATATTTACGGATTCGATGAGGTACACATATAATTATTGAAACTGTTACCAAATATTTTTATACTTCTAAATCATATTTTTCAGCTTGAAGAGGGCGAGATTGACGTTCGTCTGAATTCTTTTAAAGGATGTGTAATTCAGCGCACTGGAAAAAACCATCGCCGTTATCCGAGCACACAGGGATTATTATTTAACCGCTTCGATTTAGGAGAGTTTTTCTTCAATGTGCAGTGGAAATTAACCAATTTTCTCAAAAATATGCTTTAGCAAATTTTTATATTATATCTGGTGTTTTTTTTTATCAAAGAATAAAGGAATAACTTATCAATTCTCATGAAAGATAAACATTGAAATCTTCATTTATCGTCTGGTCTCGATTAATTGTGAACACTGCTGTTGTTGTTGTTTTAGCGGCAGAATTCTGCCAAGTTGACAGGCCTTGACCGGTTAAAAAATCCGGGTCCGTTCTGGTTACGTAGACTCGACTATCATGGGAACGGAATTTTGAACACTCATAGCTGCTGTTTTAAATCAGAATCAGCTATATGAGAGAGAAATACTGGACCACTTCAGCTGCCGAAAGCTCTCGGTACTGTTAAGCACGTAATTTAAAAACCTAAAACGATCATCCTTTAGATGAGAGTTACCAATGCGAATCACGTATTATCCTAACGATAAGCAATTTCGCTTCGTTCGGTCGTTTATATTTTCAGATTATTATGCGGTTTAATATGATTTGATAAATTTTATTTACTTTTTTTAACTTTCTTACTTAACTAGTGTATGACCGCACGATAATGATGTGGGAAAATGGAAACCATAATATATTTTTGGTAGTATATGACTCTCTTTTCGATCTTGCTCTCTTTTTCACAGTAACTAACCCAAGCCTTTTATATTTTCCCTTAAAATATACAAGGATTCACTTTAACAACTGGACGATGGGGTAACAACTCGAACTAAATATTGAGATTGAAAACATGTAATGGTCTAGTCCCTCTTTTATACCCTGATCACTGTACTATATTATGTTTGCCATGAAGTTTGTAACACTACGAAGCAAACGTGTGGATTATACATATCTTATAGTTGCCCTTATGACGGATTCCCACAAATCATCAGTACAACATCAAAAAGCGTCTATTTATCATATTTCATTCGGATATCTCAAAAACTGACTAAGAACTTTTTAATAACCCCTAAAGCTAATCCTCGTCATAAAAATCGCTGGATCGTAATCAATTTTCGACCCGTATTTTCTTAAGCAAAGTTGTTTAGAATGATCCGTAGAAGATTTCCTCAAACTGAACCAACTGACCAGATTTCGCAAAGCGCACAGTACTTAGCTTCATAAACGTCCATATAGCTCGTGGCCTTAACCAGAAACCGCCCTATGAGAGGGCTGTACTCGTAGCGTTGGAGTTGTCATAAGCTTTTAATGTAGTTAATCATACATGTAATCTTATGCTTGACAGTGTCGCCTTCTAAGAATATACCTTAATACGTCAACGAACTGGAACAATATACTGATCAAACTTCGGACACGACGAATTTCTGACAGGCACTGAACGCTATTCACAGTAGAGCTATTAGTACCTTCATTGACCCCCTGCCAGTGAATGGCGTACTTGGAGTCAAAACTCCGCCATTTGCATAACAAGAGCACGACTTGCCGCCTGAAACAAGAGCGCAACTTGTATGAAAAACTGGGTCTGGGTATCAGATTAAACTTCTGCTTATTCAGAATAGAACCTGACATACAATATCTATGTCTTGCATACAGTTAGTCCACGCATGACACTAATAATCTCTTTGCCTGTCCTATGAAATCAACTTCACTCTACCTATGATCCGAATCCGTCGAAACAGCTCGATTCTTGATTCTTGTATGTAAAACTTTTTTATTTGACATGATACCTTCTCAAAATTTTGCATGGATTATTGTTTAAGGCAACACCACTACAATCTCCGAACAACTTATTTAGATAGGACTACTATAGCATAAAGCTTCCATTCAATCTGGTCGATCAAAATTAAAATAAAGGTTTTTATACCCTAAACAGGGTATATTCACTTTGTCACGATGTTTGTAACACCCAGAAGGAAATATCGGAGACCCAATAAATTGTATAACTAAATGATCGTTTTCACGAGCTGAGTCGATTGAGTCATGTCCTAAAGTCATTAAGTTTTTAAGATATTGATCTGAAATCTTGCACATGTCCTTCTCTCCGCAAGAAGCTGCCCATTTTTCGGAATCGCTGATATCGGACCACTATAGCATATAGCTGCCAAACAAACTGAACGATCCGAATCCAGTGCTTGTAGGGCATTTTTTTGTATCTGTGTAGGCTGTGACTTCGGTTCAACTGAAGTTAATGTTTTTTTTAATTTTTATCGGCAAACAGTGTTCAAAGAAATAAACACAGTAAGTGCGAAAAACCAAAAAGTCAGTTATATGTGATAATTTATTGCTTCGTCTTAAATTAGTTAAATTTACATAAAAATATATTTTTGACTTACTTTATAGTTACTATGTTAAATACGATACAAATAAGTAAAATTAATATGTTTACTCACTAATGTGTAGTAGCTAAATTATTATGGCTGTCAGCGAAATCTTCGAGACTCATATCCAAAATAAACAAATTTAAAGGATAAAGACGATTTAGGCAAATAAACAAATCTCACTGGGTGTATTTTCAAATACAGTATTATTTTATTAAAATTTTGATGCCCAAAGTGAAATTCAGAATTAAAATAACATATGTATGTAGTTAGGAAAGCTAGGCTTTGAAGTACATTCGAAAGTATCGAATAAAAAATCAAATTAAAAGTTATTAAATTTTTCAAATTATAGGTTAAAATTTTTAAATTTATATACATTTGTGTGCGAAAATAATATAATAATTTTATTTAGGCACATAACAAGTTGGGGTAAGTATTAAAAAACTTATTGCTTTTGCAAGAAAGTAATGAACAAATAGTGTGTAAATACATTAGGGTATCCGATATTTCCTGAGCTGATTTTTTTTGCAGATGCGACCTGAAGTTTCAGATTTTTCCCATAGAAAGGGATCCAACGTAAACAAGCTCTTTATTTTCGATTTAAGCCGTGCCTAAACATTTTATTTGTCCTATATATTTT
The DNA here is from genome assembly GCF_024586455.1 of Bactrocera neohumeralis. Classification (NCBI taxonomy): domain Eukaryota; kingdom Metazoa; phylum Arthropoda; class Insecta; order Diptera; family Tephritidae; genus Bactrocera; species Bactrocera neohumeralis. The sequence goes on from NC_065923.1 coordinate 25,592,077, forward strand.
TGGGATTTTTTGATCTTTGCAATTAAACTTTTATCTCCAAATCAAATATACCTAAAAAATTTAAAAAATATTAAATAATATAATATAAATATATATAACATTAACACGTTTTTCTTCTTTACAAAAAAAAAACATACATTAAAAGTTATTTACACGCAGTTTAAGTTATGCATCAAATCATATGTCAGTCTTATGAATTCTGTGTTGCTCATACGACATGGTGTACTTTGGGATATGAATGCTCAGTTACCGAATTACTGAGACTCATTATACTTGATGTATAACCTATAACATTTAAAAGAGTGGTTTTATGATAAAATAATTCAGAACTTTTTTTAAGATCACAAAATTTTTTATTAGAATATCACTTTTTCAAATTCGTAAATTTACTTTAATTTAATTTAATGCAAAATTTCAAAAAAAACTTTTTTAAATATATTCATGGGAATATATGTATATTCATTGGATAAGTTTTTTAAAAAATAAAACTGAAATTTTAGGCGGCGTTTGCAAAAAAAATCTATTTGGAAGCAACAGATACCCTAAAATATACATAAAATAAACGAATTTTACTTCGCGAATTCTTTATAAGATTTTCTTTTAACGTAATCACTGCTCGCTGGTTTCTTAAGAATATATGTCTGTATGTATGTATGTATATCCTTCCTCCGACTATCTTACATACATGCGTAGTGTGAATTCATTTCCTTATGCTCAATTGGGTTCGGGCTTCTCATGCAACCACGGACGAAAGATAGGCAACGTTGACGGGTAATGTGTGTCCGGTTTTAACACTGAATCTGGCCAAGTATTCGAAACATCATTGCCGTTATTGCGAAATGGATATGTAGCTAAAACTATGGGCAGCTGCAATTTGATTTCTTTCTCCAAAGATTTCGGCTCGATTACGAAAAACACATCGTAGGAGATTTTTATCAAATGGCAGCCATGCAGATTTGTCGGCGGCAACGGTGGTACATACAAACTATCGTTTTGCCACTCATCCTTACCGCCTGGACGAATTTTGCCACGCGCCAAAGTGGCCAATGCGCGTTTCTCCGTTTGCACCACTTTCCCACGTGCCAAGTATTCAATGGTCTGTGTGAAATAAATTAAAATATTTTATATACAATTTCTTTATAACAACTATATTCAATCGCACCTCGGTTAGTGAGGCCTTTGTCCGTTTAATCGTCACATTACTGTGATTCGAAATGTATGCGGTAATCAATATGCTCTCCCCCGGCACGTAGCCGCCACGATCGAGTGCCACTCGCGCAACAACTTTGCCGCCGCCCACACAGGCCACGCCAAGTTTGTGCTCGATCTCACACGTAAATGGTTGCTGAAATGAAAATATATAATACTTGTGTATTTAAATAATAAATTATGCAATTGCATGACATACCGACAGAATCGGACGCTCCAAATTTAGATCGATCGGATTCATCACTATGAATACTTGATGATTTTTGTGTATCAGTCCGTTCGGTTCACGCAAGGCCGCCTTGCAATAGTACTGTATCCAACCATAACGTCCTAAAAACGTGGATGGCAAACCCACGGGCAGACCCAATTTAAATGGAAAACTGTGTATGCCAGGCGAGAGCACTGAGGGTCCTTGATCCACATCGCCCAATAGTCGCATACGGAAATCAATATAATTCTCTTTGTCATAAGTACGCTCCTGCCGTGCGGTACCTGCGCGTACTACACCTTCGCCGACAACGTGAAAGTGCAGACCCAGCGCGGGTGTGTCATCTTGTAGTTCGATAAGTACGCGACCGGATAGAAATTGGCCAGGGAAATACAAGAGTGATGTATTATCGAAGATTATGAGGAATTTCAAGAGTTTTCGTGGCATTTTTTGTAAATTACTGCTGCATTACTTTCTATTTCGAAAGCTGTTATGGTGATTGGTAACCAATTCGGTAGTGTTATGAGTATTTATGTAAATAGTGTACTATATTATAGTCTGAAAAGAAAATATACAAAGCGTAAATTATAATGATGATATATATACACGCTTCTCAATTAATTAGGTTAGGTAATGGCGTTGATCGTCGCACCAAAGATCACGAAGGATCCTACTTGAACAGCTGTGCACTCTGTTTCTTCAAGATTTTTATCAATTTCTAGATATAAATCAAAGAACCCTAATAAATCGAAGTACTTTGAGGCTATCAGAAAATTTCTTATTTAGTTACAAAATATCGCTTCCAACCAATTTACAAAGTTCACCGAAGTTTTGTCTACCGAAATGTTTTAACCTAGGTCTAGCGAAAGCTGACGTAAAGGAGAAATGCATATTTCTAAAGGGAGCATCCCCTTTCACCGACAAGATTTTTACCCTCGCCACATCTATGCTGTGAAATAAGCTAAAAGCAAGTAGTTTAGACAAAGATCTATTCTATCTGATCAAACTTGATCCGCCTGGCCATTTTTACGATGAAAAAAATGCAAAACGAGCTAACTTGCTTGTTTCCAATGGAATCACGGCAACAATATCGTTGTAGAAATCTTTTTGAAAGTCTTTATTAGTCATAAAGACACACACAACTATTTGAGCGGCCCAAAAAAAATAATGGGTTGTCAAAAAAGTCTTGCGGTATTTTTATTGAATTTTTTTTTATTGAAATTAAAATGAATTTTTGATGACTCATGCCCAGCTCTTGACCGATGCTACGGCTGCTACTATGCCGGTCTCTTTCGACCAATTCAGCGATTTTTTCGCAATTTTCGACGACAGGCCTTCCGGAGCGTGGCGCATCTTCGACCACCTCTACACCAGAACGAAAACGTTGAAACCATCGTTGTGCGGTGGAAATGGAAACTGTATCGGATCCATAAACTGCACAAATTTTATTGGCGGCTTGAGATGCATTTTTGCCTTTATCGTAGTAGTACTGTAAAATATGCCGTGTTTTCTCTTTATTTTGCTCCATCTTTGCGACGCTATAACTCACGAACGACTTAAAAGAAACGACAATCAATCAAATACTTGTTAGCGCGTAAAATGAGCTTTCCAAAATGGTATAGCATGACCCGTTGCGACGAATAAAACTAGAACTACGCGCTTTCAGCTCCAATTAGAGAAAATACCGCAAGACTTTTTTGGCAACCTATTAGTAAAGGTCATGAAGTCATTCAAAACTCAGTTCATGCGAGTCCACCTCTGTTAATAACGATGACATTGAAAAAATTAATGAAGCAGTGCGACAAAATCATCGTGTAGACTTCAGAGAGATAGCAGATGATCTCGACAACTCTAATGGATCCACTTGGATACGAAGCGTGTCAATGCTAGACTCTTAACTAAAGACCTGAAGAACGACTTGATCCTGCTTTCATGAAACGCATCATCACCGGTAAAACCAAAATTCGCTGAAGGCACTAAAGGTTATCCTAACCCAGACATATAACAAGTATATGGAAAATTGAATTAAACGTTGGCATGCTTGTATTAGCTCAGGTATTTTGAAGACGATATATAGTTTTGGTCAGTCCTGACCATTTATATCACAGTTACTGCTTTCTGCAAAAAGCATATATTGTGACAAAAAAGCACCCGGAAATTGTAATAAAATTCCCCGGGAAAATGAAATTTCAAAAGAATGTAGTTTCCTAAGTTGGTGGGACTGTTCTTAATTACAATGCCAAATATCATCTGTTAACCGGTTTGTTTACAGCAGCCTGTTTATGTCGGTACACCTCAATAGTGCGTTTCGATTTTTACAATGGATAAAAATATAGAACAAAGATTTCATCTCAAATTTTGTATTTCCAAACAAATTCTGTATGCGGAATCGGTGCGAATGTTAGAAAAGGCTTACGGTGATTCAATCGTATCAAAAACAAAAGCTTATGAGTCTTGCAAAGCTTTCAAAAACGGTCGAGGGATCGTGGAAAGCATGCCTCGTTCTGGACGACCTCTTCAACTGATGAAAAAAAGTAAAGGATATGGTGCTTGAAAATCGTCAGGCAAGTGTAAGAGAGATGAGAAGAGAGCTCGACATCTCTAGCGAGTTCCTGCGAATGATTTTGTTGGATGTTTTGGGTACGAAACGAGTTTTTTCTATATAACTGCCGATGAGACATGCAAACAAGTCAACAATCAACACAATGAAACCCGTTTTCAGTCAATAGAAGAGATAAAACAAAATTTTTTGAAGGCCATACCAAAAAATGCTTATGATAAGTATAGGACTGGAAAAATCGTTCTCATTTAGTGGGGATTACTTTGAAGTTGACAAAATAAATATGGATGAATATTTAAATATTGTGTATTTTATTTACAATTCCCGCGTAGTTTTTTGTCACATTTTATAATATCTGCTTATCATTGAGAATCTACTAGTATGCTTAGAGCAATTGAAAGGTCGCTACCTATGTTTTTTGCCCGTGATTCCATAGCACATTTTATATTTGACTTAGTGAATACTTTCGAAACTAATTTTTTCTGAAATAATGAATGAAAAGCAGAAAAATTCACTAATGAGTCCAACAAATAATTGCAATAGTTCCATTTTAAATATACAATATATCTCTACACTTTGCGTGGGCTAACATCAAATATTTACGACAGTAAAAAGAATAAACTATTTCTGTTTCGTTTCCAGCTTCAAACCTTCTTTACATGTATATATGTACATATACAGGTATATTGCAAAGGTATTTATTTGTGCGAAAAGTCAGCTCGTAATTAAATACATCCGCTGATATAATAGTTAGTGTGTCTGTTTACACCTGCGTAACATTGCTGTAGTCTGAGTGTTATGATGCCGTAAAACTTGTTAATTTGCCGTTTTCACTTTTATTTTACAACTATATGCACATAATAACTTTACGCATACATTCTTATGTAAATATGTAGGCATACTCATAGTCAAATGACATCAAATAGTGATGTATACCTTTGCACGCTTAATTACGAGCAATTATATATATTCTTCTAATTAACAAACCAATTTTGTAGATTTCTTATACATATGTATGTACATATATAGGTAGATTTGTACTAATGTAGGTATATTTGTTATACATATATACACCCTAATGTATTGGCGAAAACTAGTTGTTGAATCAATAAAATTAGATTTTCGTTTGGGGTGTTTTAAGGTGGATTGCATTTTTGTTAAAACTGTTATATGTATCATTTCAAATCTGGGTGAACATTGTAAAAATATAATAAATTGGGATATTATTTGAATTTTTTGTTCATAAAAATTAAACTTCGAAAGTGGTTATATTAGTTCTAACGAGTGACCCAAGTAGAGATAATTTTTTCAATAGCCTGTTTTGACAGATCTCAGTCATTCACTTTTGATCAGTATTCATCATGGAAAGACTTACGCCTGAACAACCTTTCTCAATCCCTTAACTTTATTACGAAAATTGACGTTCTGTAAAAAATATGTTTTTCGCGTTTCGCTCAACTTATGGTTAACATAATCGGCCCACATATCGTACTATTCGCAACACCATCACCCATCTTGAAACCCAGCATTCATTATTGGATAATATTCGACCGAATAGACCACGTCCACCACACAGTGAAATAGCAAATATTGCAGCCGTAGTTGAGAGTGTACACAAAGACCGTGGAGAGTCGATTCGATGCCGTTCGCGGCAACACGGACTAACTTAGGGAACGACTTGGCACACTTTACATTGAGATCTTAAATTGAAAGCGTGCAAAATACAGCTTGTGCGAAGAACTGAAGCCGCGGACCTCCTCAAGCGATATCACTCTTGGAAATTTTCAAGAAGATCGGACGTGTTCGAGTTAAATTTTGTTCAACGATGAGGCCCATTTCTGGCTCAATGGGTATATAAACAAGCAAAATTGCCGCATTTGGAGCGACGAACAACCCGAAGAGATTCAAGAGCTGCCATTTCATCCAGAGAAAACAACACAAAGTAGGCAGCCAGCTTCTCTTGAAGTCAGCTTGTGACTTTCAAATCAAATCACATCGTGGCATGAGACTCATCTAAGCTCTGGTCAAACACAGTACCTGCTTTACTTATATAGAGCCACTTCCCATGAAGTAACCCCACTCTTATCAAATCACATTACATCGCGGCTTGAGAGGCATCTTAGCACTGGCCAGGCCCGATAGCTGCTTTACTTATATAGAGCCAGCTTTCCCTCAAGTCACCTTGTTACTTTCAAATCTTATCACAACAGGGCATGAAAGTCACTTTGGCACAGGCAGCCAGCTTCCCTTGAAGTCACTTCATGCCTTTGAAATCACATTATATCGCTGTGTGAGAGTCACCTAAGTACTGGCCAAGCACAGTGCCTGCTTGACTTATATAGAGAAGCACCCAGCTTGACCTGAAGTGATATCATGCTTTTCAAATAACATCACATCGCGATGTGAGAGTCACCAAAGCACTGGCCAGGCTAGATGCTTGGTTCACTTATATAGAGCTAGCTGGCAGGCCTGAAGTCACCTCGTGACTTAGACACAATTATCGGTCCATTTTTCCTCGAAAATGATGCCTGTGAGAACGTAACCGTCAATGGCGCCCGTTATCGCTTCATGATAACCGACAATTTGATGCCTTAAATAGAAATTCCTGATCTCTGCGACATTTGGTCTTAACAATAAGGCGCCATCTCCCACAAATCGCATCAATTAATGGATTTATTGAGAGAACACTTCGGAGATCAAATAATTTCACGTTTTGGGCCGGTCAATTCTCCTCCAAGACCGTGTGATATCATTGATTAGATTTTTTCCTGAGGAGATAAGTAAAGTCTAAAATCTCTGTGGACAAAAACCTCACGCTTGTTATTCGCCAGTTAACAGTCGAAATGCTCAAAAGAGTCATCGAAAAATGGACTCAACGGATGGACCATCTGAGACGAAACGACATTTGAAAGAGATAATCTTCAAAAAATTAATGTCAAAGAAAGTTATTTCGTACGATAATAAACATTCCCCATTAAATTTGAAGTTTCTGTGTTTTTTCTTCAAAAATGTAGGGAATCTCGAAATGGATCACTCTTTAGTAAAAAGAAAAGAAACTGTGCTTAGATGGGAAGTTTTATGCATCTACCTTAGAGTCCGGAGATCGAACCAAGTGATATTCATCTGTTTTGGTCTAGGGCGAATAATTTTGCTGATGAAAAGTTCACTTCAAGAGAATCTTGTGAAAATTAGCATTATGAATTTGCCTTTAAAATTGCAACAGGTTATTGCACTGACGGAAATCGAAAGCAAAATTTAATGCATTGATTTAAGATATAAATATGTAATTTAAGGACAGGTCAGCTACTTACACGTTTCTACTACAATACTAGAACACTGTAAACACCCTCAAATACCGCATTTTCAAATGTGGAGCAGTTAATCACACAGTAGAAGGACTTATGTGGTTTTGCCATCTAGAGTAAATGTGACTTCACTATCTAATAATTATACCCCGCACAGGTAATGATCGAATGACTAGTTCAAATTTTGATTTTTGTCAAGATGGCGGCTTCCAAAAAAAAGATTTTTTATGAAAAAATTTTCACGTCAGAGTGGCTTAAAAATGGTAGTAGGTCAAGAATCTTATACCTGCGATCATTACCTAAAAAATATATCTGGGAAGGTCGTTTGAAAATTTCAAGTCGATCGGTTCAAGCTGGATCAATATTCGTAGAATATTTTCAAATATATATGCAAACGATTCAATACATTGTGTATGCAAAAAAAGATATATTTTTAAATTGACAAGTGGATATATCGCCTTAAGGGGTTACATGGGATTACGGGTTTCAAAAAATAAAATTTTTTATTGTCTTATTAAATTTTACAACACCTCTAGAATATTTTCCTAAATTTTCAAGTAGGAGATACAGCCTTGAAAACTTGTGCGCTCGAGGCTAGCTAGGCTAAGTGCGCCGTCTATAAACCCGTTTTTCTCGAAACTGTGTTTTTGAAGACCGTTAGCAAGATTTCTCGAGAACTACTCAACCAATCTTCATGGAATTTTTCGCAGGTCTTTGAGATAAAATTCTTAAAGACTTGGACGAAGGATTTTTTTCGATTACAATTATTTGAAAAAAGAATGTCGCGAAATTTTCACTGAAAATTTCATTTTTTTTTGTAAAAATTTCTGCTAACAATCCAATTTTCAGTTTTTTTCCATCGTCCAAGTTCTAAGTTAAGGTTTTAATTATGACTCGTATATTTTCCTTTTAGATGTCCCTGAAAGGAGTTATCCTGCCAACGCGGGCGCATCATTTTTCCGAGGGATCATTATTTATTTTTACCCGAGGAAACCCATGTAGCCCCTTAAGTGAGGTTATCACTCATCCAAACATTTGTATGTTTTAAATTCCAAATAGCAATTAAACTACCATATTTTAATATTAAAAGTCCAAAATACATTTTTTTTTATAAAATTTTGGAAAATCATAAATGAAAATCACTTAAAATCTCTCAGTACGAAAAGCCTCATTTTCTGCTTCGTCATGTAAGTACTTACTGTACGCAAATAATTAATTGCTTTTCGTTTAAATAATTAACTAAATGCGAAAACTTGTATGTACTATTTAACGAATTATCATTACGCTGCCAAGCCCATCTCTACTGTCTTTTTACGACCTTACAGCTGTTTCGCTTTTATAATATTACGAGTATTACGGGTACTCATACCAAATAAAAAGAACAATAGTAAATATATTTACGGTATGTACATACATACATACATATGAAAATAGCTGAATACCTATTTTGCACGTCACATACCAAACGCTCACGTAATTTATACGCGAAGATCAAATATGCATACATACATACATACATACAAGCATGCATATACACATACATACATGCCATATGTACGATTTTCCGATCGTGGTCGGCAATAACGATTACTGCTGCGCCGGCGTAGACTTTACTTATATCACTGCTTACAAACACAACTTTTTTGTGATGCATATTCAAACAAATACTCAATTTAAATAAGTAAGAAAGAATAATTTCAATTTTTATACAAAAAGTCTTAATATGTATGTATGCATAAAATATGCCTAATAAGTAAACACATGCATATACTATATATGTATGTATGTATATACAAATATATATATGTATGTACATATTTAAATATGTTGTTTGAGTATCTGCATAAAAGTGCTTTAAAGGCATATTCATATACATATGTACATTTGCATTTTTTAAGAGCTATTTGATACATGAAATAACACCAACACAAGTACTTATTTGGTAGAATTATAAATCTGCTAGTATTTGATTTCTGATGTGGTGGGTGCAATTCACTTAAGCTCACGATCACATCACTTCTGACTACACATATGTACATATTATGTATTTATGTAGATAAGTATTTGTACTCTACGTCACTTTAACAACTTGTCATTTACCTATTTGTCGTGAATAATTCGCGGAGAGTTTAACGCGGCTTCAAATTATATTTATATACTTATATATTCTTTGCATTTTCAACTCTGCTCGATTAATTAGATTTGTTTTTAAAGTATTATATCACAATTGTAACTTTATTCCAATTTTTAATATATTTTTAAATTATATATATATATTGAAAATAAGTCGATCGTGCGTCTTTCCACATCCGTCGGTCATTTCAGAGTATAACAGCGCCCAACGTCGATCGTAACACAACTAACCAAGCACTATTCGGCTAACTTGGCTCAGATGTTGGGCACAGCCGTCGGTATATACTGGTGTATGTGTGTATGTGTACTTGCAATCGTACTCAACTGTGTCTCTTACTTTGGGCCAAGCTCAAAACACGTTTATATCAACTCATTTGGCCTATTGAGCACTGAGAGGCCAACTGATATTCAAATCGAGCATTTTAAAGCATCATACATCACACTTATAACCATCTATGTGTGTGAGTGTATGTGCATAATGTTGATCGAATGTGGCGTACTGTGATTTAATTCAAGCAGAAACGTGATTAGAGCGTTTCTTAAAGCTTTGCTTGGCCTGAGATATACCTTTGTAGATAATGGTGCTGCTAATTAACGAACATCTCTTTTATAAATAAATTGTATGGATAGCTCATTCTTTGTTCCAGGTACAACTATTGATAAAAAAGCTTCAGAAAGTTAAAGCTTAGTTGAAAATAAATTCATAGACACTGCTTAAAGCTTTGAAGCTTATGTAAAGCTAATATTCGCATATACAATTTTCATATGGTGAAAAGGGTATATTAATAAGTGTAACGTCGGAGACCATATAAAGTATAAATATAAATTGTTAGCATGACGAGCCGAGTCGATTTAGCCATGCCCGTCGAGCCCCTCAGTTTCTTGATATCGATCTAAAATTTCGTACACGCCTTTTTCTCTTCAAGAAGCTGCTCAATTGTCAAATTCACCGATATCGGACAATTATACTTTGATAAGATATCTTGATGAAATTTGGCATAGATTATTGTCCAAGGCAATGGTATAATAATCTCCGAACAAATTTCTGTCATATTTTCTGACTGATCAAAATGACGTTCCAGGACAGTCAGGTCTACGTAACTTGAACACACCCGGATTTTTATCCGGCCGCAGACTGTCAACTCCGAAAACATTGTTCAGATCGAACCACTATAACATATAGGGTTTGTAATATGGTTTGTTGCTTAAGTCTTTTGTTTTAACACTTCTAACTATTGGATATAAGAAAGTTATTTCTCCTTGCAATTTTTGCTTACTTACTTCAAGTTTGCTAACTATGTAATTTATAACTCACCCTGTGTGCCGTTTAATGTTACATAATAAAAATATTAAAGAAATAAAAAAAAAGATAATAAAAAATAAAAAAAAGAATATTAAAAAAAAAAACAATTACTTTTTTCGTTTTTCTGATTCTTTATTAAAGTGCATACATACATATGCACATTTATAACATTATTCACTTTAGTTTGTAGATAGTTAAATAGCACACTAATTTTTCTTATTTGCGCTTGTTTCTTCAAATTGCAATTAATTGTATGCAGCTTAATAAAAACTTTGTTTCTTTTTAGCTGACAAATAGGATGCTATGTCTTGTTATTATTATTATATAAAATTTAATTGCATGCAGCTCACGTTTGAAATAAAAGTATTGAACTAGGCAAAAATATTTTGCACGATCGCTTAAGTAATGTAAGTGTAAAGTGCTGTGTATATTCTTAACTCAGTGCATATTTAGTGTATTTACTTGTTCATGCAAGACATTAAGAGAGTGCAGAGAAATAATGCTTACATTTTATATTATAAATATATTGGCCCGAGCCCGAGTATATTATTTTTTGGTGGTAATATTTACTATTTTATGAATTTAGTTTGACTATTTATTATTGTGGCAACTGTGTTTAAGATGTCTTTGTTCATAATTTTCGCATTTTATTCTCGGCAGTTAGGTATGGAAATGTTTCACTGTACGTTTTTGTGTTTTTGTTATTTTTGTTTTATTTGCTTTAGTAATCGTATAATTAATATACTTTCAATCATCTTTTATTTATCACCAAACAAGCTGTCATATTCCACATTTAACTTTTTACTTAGTTGATCGCTTTAATATGTGCCTTCTCCTTAATGTACATTTCGGTTGTTGAACGTTTCACTTATGCTGCTGCTTCCTAGCTTTTCATTAAATTCTAGGCTAACTCCAGACGTTTCATCTCTTTGTACAATTCCTTGCCCATTTGTGCCGGGCTTCTGGTTACAATAACACCAGCTTGTTCGAGAGCTTTAATCTTGTCACCAGCACCTCCTTTACCACCAGAGATTATGGCACCAGCGTGACCCATACGACGACCGGGTGGAGCAGATAGACCGGCAATAAACGATACGACCGGCTTCGCTTTAATGCCCTAGAAAGAAAAATAATTTGTTAGCAAAATTTCGGCGTAAAAAAATATTCAAACTCACCGTGTTATATTGTGTCAGGTATTCGGCAGCCTTTTCCTCAGCTACACCACCGATTTCACCGATTAGAATAATACCTTTAGTGTCTGGATCCTTCAAGAATATTTCCAGACAATCGATGAAGTCGGTACCGTTGAACGGATCACCACCGATACCAACACACAATGTTTGTCCAAGGCCAACTTCAGTAGTTTGATTCACGGCTTCATAAGTGAGTGTACCTGAGCGTGACACAACACCGATTTTACCACGCTTGTGGATGTGACCAGGCATAATGCCAATCTTGCACTATAACAAAATAAAAACATTATAATGGCAATTACAGGCTACATCAGCATCTAACTCAAAATTCGGTTAATTTTTTATTAATAAAAAAAATTGTTAAATAGCTGTATATAGGTTAATTCACGCGCTACTATTGACCTTTTGATTTATTATGGAAGCAACCAATGAAATAGATTTCATTGTAGTAGATGTATACACCTAAAGTTTAATCTGAGCGCACTTTGAACCTTTGCTTTAACGTATATGTATACATACATATGTGTATGACTACTAGCCTTATCAAAGGAACTATTGCAACATTAAGTAATTGCATAATTAATTAAATTATTAGATGTGTGTACATACATACAAATATACATTGTATAGTACAGGACATTTTTCAAAAACCTTAATTACATCGAAGACTTACTCTTTCAGGTGCAATGATACCGGGGCAATTGGGACCAACAAGGCGTGATTTATTTTGCCTCAATAGAGCGTGTTTTACGCGCACCATATCATGCTGAGGTACTCCTTCGGTGATACAAACAATCAATGGAATTTCAGCTTCCAGAGCTTCCAAAATAGCAGCCGCTGCACCAGGTGGTGGCACATAAATAACAGTTGCGTGGGGATCGGTTGCCTTTTTCGCTTCAGCTACCTATAACAAATAAATTTTTAACATTATAGTCATCAGTCATATATAACATAATCCTATTAATTACCGAAGCAAATACTGGCAGACCAAGATGTGTAGAGCCGCCTTTCTTGGGAGAGATTCCACCAACGAGTTTGGTACCATATTCCAAAGCTTGTTGGCTGTGGAAAGTACCTTGTTTACCCGTAAAGCCTTGGCATATAACACGTGAATCAGCGGTTAATTGCAAGTTGCCACGCGTCTTGGCATATTCCGAGCCAAAACGTACACCAACCGAGATACTATCTATTTGAAATTAAAAAATTAAATCAATAATTCTATATTTTGTATATGCACGTATTAACAGGTTATGAAATAAAAAAAAAATATTCAGAGTATGCCAACAGATGTTTTCGCACAAATTTATATACTCATGGGTATTACATGTGTGTGTGTACATATGTATGTATAATTTTAATGCATAGTGCCGAATGATGGAAAAATATACTTTTCCTTTCTGTTATATATGGTCAATGCCACTTCATTGTCACAAGTAAACATATTTTACATTCGTTTAGTAGAAGAACCATATAGCCTACTACGTTTCAGTATTTACTATAATAATTTTATATTTTTTATATAGCGGTGATTTTGATTATTATCAAACCATTTCTGGGTCCAAGTATATGTGGTGCACACAATTTGTTACTAGTTATATAATTTTCACTGTAGCAATACCGATTTTAAAAGTAATTTTCTTACCTCGAAGCTTTAGTAGTGATCTAGCTGTAGCAGCCATTCCTAATTCGAATCTTTTATAAAGATGTTGACCCCTTCAAAACTATAGAAAAGCAAAAATTAATCAGACTGTGCAAATTAATTTTTCTTTCGTTCGTTCGTGTGTGATATCAGTGCCGACTTACAGCAGTAAAGTAAAATGCAGCCAGAGATGTTATTTTTCAGTAATTCCAAAAAGGGAATTTTTATTCCCCTAAATGAAATAAAGTCATGATTTAGCATTAAGTGCGAATTTAAAAAAAATGTAAATTAACATGGGTTCAGAGTAAATTAAATAAATGCAATTTAATTACGTGTATAATTCAAACCAATAAATATCAACTATACTTTTTTTTCAAAGTTTAGTAAAGGTGAAGAGTGATAAGTGTTACATCACTGAAATAAAAGGTGCCATAAGTAAGGAAAACAGAGGGAAATAATCATAAAATGACAGTTTGTCAGTTTACAGTTATGATCGCATGATCGATGTGTCATAAAAATAAATTGTAATTGTCGAGTTTAAAATGACAAATATTCAACTATATTTATAAATAATGATCATTAATCTTTAATTTCCTACTGAAAGTTACAAAATGGAGGTGTAGATCACCCATATCCACACTCCTTGTGCTACAGTTGTTTAAAAAACGGTTTCAGTCGTTAATGTGTTAGAAATAAATATACACAATTAATAACTATTTTTTTATAATGTAAAACTTTATTTAAAAATGTATTAATTCCTAGAATCTCTATTTAATTGTAAAATTTTCATAGCTTAGTTTCCCAGTTTTATGAATAACTCCTAGATTAATCTATTTTTTTAATATAAAAGACTTATGACAGTTCTGGACATGCAAAAATGTACATACATTTATACACCGGTGGTTTAAACTTATTATTGTAAAAGACGTACTCATGTACACTTCATTGACAAGATTTTTAAACATTTATAGCATCTGCATGTTTTCGGTTTCTTTTCTTTTTTAAGGAGATTGGTAGTATATTCAAAAAAATAAATAAACACAAAGTAAAACTTACAAATATATGTATATACGTGTGTATATAAACATTTGAGCAAATCTGCTTTTTGCACTACTTAACTGATATAAGATGTTTCTTTGAGAAACAAAATTAATATCATCATTGAAATTTATTGTTATATTGCATCGATAGATATGCAAAAATTATGTTGGCACTAAATGTACCGAACAATGAAGCACCCACGATTGTGTACTTTCACGTTGCACTTTCTAAAGTGTTTTCATAGTGTCAGCTGTTTAATTAAACATATTGTGTTGCTGCTTCAATTCTTCATTAATGTTAACGGGTGTATCGTCTTTTACTTGAGATTTTTGCGGAATCTTGAAGTCATCTCTATTGAAGGTGTTTTCTTCTCCCGCGAGAAGGCGTTGATACACCAATATATTCTTACCTATGCGATTGCGTACATTTTTAAGTAATGATTCAATGTTTACGTCTTCGTCTTTCAGTACTCTTGACCATTCATCGAGTAAATGTTCTGCCTGAATATTCTCGTTCACCTCAGCGTTAAAGACACGATGTAAAATTTTGTAGTTAATTAGAAATTCATTTATGACCGGTGCTAATGGTTCAAAGAGCACAATATGTGAGGGCATAGCAGTGCGCGGATACGAAGGTATGTGTGAGTGGAGCCAATGGACTGGTGATCTATAAAATTGGTCGGCCTCGTCGACGTAATTAGCTGTATTTTGTAAATTAGGCTCACAAGTTAGAAACCGCATGGTAATGTTTTCATGGACGTGGCTGAAAAAAATATATAAAAACAAAGCAATAAATTAATATTACAAAAAAGTATATTGAGCAAACCTATAATATGGTGTAGAATGGCAAGGCATTAAAAAGAGTATGCTTGCACGATGTTCGTTTTCATCTCTGTAATCACGGGCAATTTGCTGGACATGTGTCATAACATCTATGGGTCCTTTCTGATGTACAGTACTTAAGTACCATGCTGGGAGCGCATTGCCAACAACTATAACCAACGCAGCGAACCAAAGAACGCTCCTATAAAATAATTTAATAACTCCGAAATAAATATTTAAAAAATAAATCAATTTACCTGGAGGCATTATAACTCCATCGCGTTAATGTATCAGCAATTATGTAGAGACATAGAGGCAATAGAGACGCAACAAAACGGAACTCTTTATGCTCGATGGTACTTAACACTACTAACGACAGCAAAATGATAATAAGTAGCTGCTTACGTACAGGATAATTCCTCTTATGGCGTACGGTATCAATGACTCCGAATATAAATGGTATTGTATTGATGCCCAAAACCGTTGGTAAGCCAACAGTGAAGTACCAGTACCTTAAACAAATTGATAATATTATGTTTAAGTTAAAAGAACTATATATAAAAATTTAATCTACCATGGATGTGAACCATAAAAACTGCCAATATTATGTAGAATGTTATATCTGAAGAATTCATACGGTGTAATGATAATCCTACCATGCCAGTAAGTATCTATTGCCACACAAACTGCACCAACTAACAATCTATAAAAAATTAAAGCGGTTAAAATGACAAATTCATGACTTTTTTATTTCGTCTCCACTTACCCAATAACCAAAAAATGTTTGAAGATGAGATCACTTGCTGACAAACGACTTTTACGCAAATGATAAATGCATAATGGTATCCAAATAATGGCTGAAGTAGGCCTTAAGAAACAACAAATTGCCGCAAACCATAAATATGTGGTATTTTCCCCACTCCAAGGAAAGTAACTCAAAGCTATGGTAGTCAGTGATGTTTCTAGAGTATTTGATAAAGTTCGTGAACCGATATAGAACCAAAACCACGGCACAAGGACTAAAAACAACGCCCATTTCTTTTTACCAGACCACACAAAGAATCTATAGTCTGAATAAGCCGACAATGTGGCCTGCAGTATGCGGGGTACAATTACCTATAAAATATTATTGCAGAATTAGTTTTGCATAAGGGTACATTAAAATAATAGCATACTTACCAATAACTGCACCGTATCTAAATTAAGTAAGGCTAATAATTTGTAAACACCTGCTATCAATAATGGGTACACATAGCTGCGTATTCCCTGCACCCATTCCCACGTTAGATATCCATATCTGTTTAAATTAGCAAATATTGAGAAAATCTCAAATGTTACTAATTAGTTCTAAATTAAAACTAACTTACCCAAAAGTTAATTTATGGGCCACCTCCAAGCTTTGCCAATATTCATCCGGCACATAGGACGTTTGGACTATAAACACCGATGCA
Source organism: Bactrocera neohumeralis (assembly GCF_024586455.1). NCBI lineage: Eukaryota > Metazoa > Arthropoda > Insecta > Diptera > Tephritidae > Bactrocera > Bactrocera neohumeralis. The sequence goes on from NC_065923.1 coordinate 25,608,940, forward strand.
AGTCGTACTGCCAATATTAGCAGAAATACCAATAGCAAATTCATCTTATTCCTAATATGTAAGTAATTTTTTATAAAAATGTATATTCTATATGAACAGTAATAAATATTTTGTATATCTAAAAACTAGAGTGTATAACTATTTACGTAAGCAATGCTAACATAATTTTTCTAAATAATGAATAAAACACATATTAAAGTATTAAAATAATAAATGAAATCACATAAGAATTTTAGTTTAGTAGATCATTGGGTAATTATACAACTTTGATTGGTCTTAAACACACGCAAGAAAAATATAAGAACGCTAAAAATATATAAGAATTGCTTCATTGGTTCTCTGTGGGAGGTTTCTTCACATGAATTCTGTTTATATTGTTTGCAGAAGTAATGCGTTAATTATAAAATTTGTTACAATTATAATTCACTTTTTGTAAATTCTAAATTTTCATTGATATGTCGAATTCCGCGCGACTATCAAACAACCATAACCTTAAAAAATTGGTATACACGTCAACTGGTAGCAACTTTTACCTAGCTTATATTTATTTTCTAAAATGTAATAGCGAAACTGGTTCTGATAGCTCTTCACATATATTTATACGTTTGGCACAATTAAGTCTTTTACAATTTAATAGAAATGGTCATAAAGACCTACTCGAATTTTCACACATTCAATGGCAAAAGAATCTTTATTTTGCTCTGCTAATTCGCCGATCACAAAATGCCTAAAAATAACACAACAAAACCAGTCATGAACTCAGTACCAAAATAAAATCACTGGAAATGGTTGCTAAGTACGCCATGACGTCATCAATAAAAACGTTGACAACTGCTTACACTGGCGTTCATTAATTGTTCGCCATATGAAGTTAAATTCTTCTAAATTTGTATATTTATAACTAGGATATTTCAAAAAAAAAAAATAAATAAATACTATACTTTTATATACTGAATTAATTAATTCATTTGAATACCTATTTACCTAAAATTTAACTAGATATTATAGTTAAAATATATGGTTCTCAATTTAAATGTGTCACTAATCAGTAGTGTAAGCACCTTGTTAATACAAAGTTGCATTTTTTTGAAATTGTAGGGTTTCCTGTAATACTAAAACATGTGCACCCTATATAACAATACAGTTGATAATTTTAATTTATTATTATTTTTTTCATTTAAAAATCTGCAAGTTTTGCGATCATTATTTATAAAACTGCCTTAACTCATGCGTTTACATATAAATTTGAGCATTATTGAAACGATGTATAACTGAAATGAAAACAGAAACAGAATACGATAAATTAATAACAGAAACAAAATATTTTAGAACAGAAACCTTTTATATACTCATAATACATGTATGTATATCGGTCATATCGTTAATGAAAAAATCTGTTGTTTTATTGATGGAAAGCTGTTTCACTGTGAAAATTAAATAATCAAACAAAAAAAAGAAAGATATTTTCGTTACTTTGGAACTAATTTTTATTATTGAAAAAAAAAAAAAATAAAATATTTAACGGAACGCGGCTCGCAAGTTCACTTGTTCCTTATGACGTTTTAAATATTCATAGACAAAAGCACGGAAAATTTTATTAAAATTACGAATCGATGGCCAATGCAAATTTGCCGCATTATCGTTCGGTGTGTGCCACTGTGGTGGAAACGGTGTTGTTATGAGATGTAAAACCGGCACATCTGTAATAAATACAAAAAAATAGAAAACGAACAAAAGCCGTTACTAATAAGTATATAAACAAAGTAAGTGCAGAAAATGAGAATAAAAAAATCTCAACGTACTTTGTTGTAAAAATGGCCTGTGATCGTCATCGATAAACCCGGTTGATGGGCGTCTCATAAACATCAGATTCTTTCCCTCAAGTTTCTTGCCTGCTGACAAAGACAGTTCAATTTCCGATAAGCTATGATGTAAGCCATAAGTATTTGGATAAAAACTGTAGAATTTTGGATTGGCAGCGCCAATCAAGTCGAGTAGCACCAAGACTTCCTAGAATACAAAAGTAAATGAATAAGTTCGACATTTAAGTAGTACTAGTTATCAACTACTCACAATTCGATCTATGCTGCGCCCTAGACCCCCTGAGGTACGTGTATTTGACAATTTCGTTGCCAAGTGACGCGATCCATATATCGAATCGGTATCCGACCAATCCTTTATAGCTTCCTCACCATCGAAAAATATTAACTAGAATATGTTGGTATGTTTATTATAACTGTTAAACGTTAAAATGTGTTTATATCACCATTAACCCAATATCGCTGCGATCTTTGAAATTGCCCAAAAGGTACGATGATAATGTCTTAGCGGTATTCAACATAGTGGCACAAGGCACTGCTGAATCTATAGCTGCTACGAAACCGGGATCATCTTGAAAATATTTGCTGTCATAATGGCAAGCCAGCGCCAAAAAATCGCGAGCGTTGGGATTTAAGACGCCAATAATGTTTGTGAAAGTAACATTTCCGAGAATGGGGACCCTTTCGGAAAATTGGTCAACTTCTGTGCTGAATCCGAGTGTATTTAGTTCCCTGTAGAAATGTAATAAAAAGGTAATAAAATGGCATGTAAGAAAGCGATTTGTTCGGACGGAACCGAAATAAACCGAATTAATTGTAAGGTTCGAAAACATTCGTTATATAGAGTAATTTATATCCAGTACAGGGTATATTATTTTTATTTTTTTTAAGTTTGCCAGCCAGAAGAAAACGTCGCAGTCCCTATAAAGTATATGTATAAACGATCAGCGTCACGAACCGAATCGATTTAGTCATGTTCGCACGTCTGTCGAACGAACTAGGCCATCAGTTTTTGAGATTAAATTTCGCATTCGTCGGTTTCTTTCCAAGAAGCTGTTCATATCTCGGAACTATAGCTTTTGGACCACTTTAGGATATAGCTGACATATAAAGTGATCAATCAAAATCAATTTTTTATTTCGCAATATATCTTCACCGAATGTGGCGCGGGTTATTATTTAAGGCAACGGTACAATTTCTAAAGATATTGTTCATCGGTCCATAACTGCTCTGGAAACTCATTGAATAAAATAAAAATCTTGTAAGGAAAACTTTTTTAGTTGACGCTATATCTTCACCAATTTTTTCATAGAATATTGTCCCAGAAAAATTCTACATTTAGTAGAGGGAGGAAACATTTCTGCAATTATTTTGAAGAATGCTCCCGAGTTGACAGTCCTTGACCGAAAAAAACTCGCCCTGTTACTTAGATCCGATTGTCGTGGGCTATAGGCCTAACCGATTTGATGTTATTGTATAGGTGGAACAATTAGTTCCACATATCTGGAGCGGACATAAACTTTCATTCGGGAAAAGACCGTCATCACCGCATTCATTCTCCAACAACAACATGGAAGGCACCTGTTTCTGTCTCTGCATGGAGTGGGAGCTTTATAACTCATTTTATCAGAGATTTGTTACCACAACTTTTTTTCAAATAATATTATTTTAAGGTGTCACGAAAACGCGTTGGGTCAAACTAACTTTAAAACTGTCGCAGCTTCTTATGAGAGCATCAAAAACAAAATCATACAAATATAAGGTTCCATGATTCATAATATTTATCTTGAAAACATCATGCCGAAAATAGACACTGAAAGTAATACACAGTTAAAAGAAATGTAAAGTTAAGCTACCAATCACCTTTTTATGAAATTCTCAACTTCTTTGTGGCCAGTCGTGCCCACCACTCTGGGTCGCATAATACCCGCCAATGTCCGGTTGAAATGCTGATTGTCATCTGGAAACTGCACAAACAAATATGTGTACATATTACATATTAGTTATGCACATATATACATATATGTATATATATAAATATGTAAATTGATATTTAACCGACTTGTGTGACATCCAGCGCCAAAACCGCCAAGACCAATAACTGAATGGTTAGACCAGAAACTAAGGCAGACCGCAACATTTTGTCGTTAAAACTTATTACTTCGTAAGTAAGCGATTTCTTATATTCCACCGTTAAATGGAATCACAAATATTCGCACATGGAACGATCCGAACAAAGTTTACGTGTTCACCAACATCAAAATACACCGACCAACTAAAAATAAGAGTGCCAAACTGTTGTTGATACAAGCGGAGCTTTCCAATAAAAAAATTACAACAACAAAAACTGCGAAATAACAAACTAAATTTAAACTAGCTTTTAGAGAGAAATAGCGCCCAGAGCTCAAAGTGAGTCTCTCATATTTTGTAGTTCACGAGTTGTTTGTATATACATATGTATTTACTCATGAACATTAGGTTTGTGGGCACGCTGGGCATTAACTCAGTAAACTCAAACTGAAGTATTTTCAACTACATTTAGTCATTGTGGTTTTTATTTTTTATATTTAAGTCTTGTTCAAGTCTGAAATCAATGGGTTATATACAGTTTGAAGGCCGAAAAAAGTGAATTTTCCAGAATTTTTTCTGAGAAAACTTTTAAATTTATTAATCCAAAAATTTGTACACATTTTATGGTATTTCTTAACTGTATTTTAAGACTTAGTACAAGTATTAGCCCTCTCTGAAAGACCTTTTGCGATGACCACTATATCTCTGAACTGGATCCTCTGAAATTAAAAAAACTAAACAGATTTCATTAAAGTAATGTTAAATCTAGTAAAGTAAATCAAAGAAATAAGCAAAATAAAATTATTTGACAAAATGGCGGTTTCTAAAAAAAATCGATTTTTGACCAAAATTACGGCCTTAAATTGTTTATAAAAAAATATTTAGCGATGAAAAAAAATATTCGTTTAATTATTAAAAATTGATTTAAGAAGCTCGTGTTAAAATTTGAGACTAATCGGTTTTGCCATTTTCGAGTAATGTTGAGTTTGAAAAACTATACTGAGAAAAACGCGTTTAAAGTTTGGTCTTGTACTTTCGAGCACACTAAACGGGCTTTTCAAATTTGCGTGTAACTTTGAAAATATTCACCGGAACGATATGAAATATTCTGTGAGCTTTCTTAAATATAATATATTATATATGTATATACATATGTATTATGTACATTGAGAAAAAAAAAATCGATTTTTATAAATAAATAAATAAATAAAAGTGCTCATTATAGTGATTCTAGAAATATGAAGCATTCCCTAATACTCTTTTTTGTTGTCTTTGACGAGATTTATACTTTTATTGTTGAACCATGATTTTTTTTTCAAATTCAGCTTTTCACGTGATCAAAAGTATAAACAATTCGAGCTATGAAACTGGTTTGATCCACCCTAATGTGTAAATATTTGTATAAGAAATTGCACTTTAGCTGAATAAAATATTTGGAGTTATCTGCAAACAAATATAAGTAGGTATTTCCCAAAATATGTAAAAAATCATTCGCGTATTCGGTGAGAGCCCTCATATACATACATATACACGTACGTTTGTATGCTCTCATACTTGTATGTAATTTTTTGTTTATGCGTTTTGAAAACTTTTGTTTTATTAGAAATACTTTTAACAAAGAACGTTGGTATTTAACTTTTTTACTTCCTTGTACAGAGTCAATCAAAACCGCTCATTCATGTAGATTTGTCTCATTGTATACAGGGAGCCAATAAATGTACATATGTAAGTATGTGTGTGCATATACTCGTATACATACATATGTATGCTTTTACTTTGAATTTCATTTGCGTGTTCTATGACATAAATATGTTTATAAATTCTATTAACAGTTACGTGCATTGAATTGAAGTTTCTGTTTCTACATCATAAAGTATATATGCGTATACATTTATATATGTACATACAGTTGTGCTCATGAAAATAGTAGTGCAACAGCTTCTTATATTTAAATATCTTTACTAACATATTCTGACTTGCCAAGTCATCGAGCGTAATTCTTTTGGTAAAATAAACATTTTTAGTTTTAGGAACTAAAAAGTCTCCTTACTTTTGTTTCCGCAGTCTTTTCGATGGCGCATTTTACTATTTTATAAAAAAACGCTGTTCATTCGAATAGTAATGCTTGTCGTTAAATTAAAAAAGTAACAACAAAAAACGTTAACTTCGGTTGCACTGAAGCTTAAATACCCTTCACAGGTACATTTCTTATATACTACAAGGTATAAAAAGATCTTTATCTTGATTTCGGCCAGTTTAAAAGGGAGCTGTATGCTATAGTAGTTCGATCCGAACTCTATGTTATGTTCGAAAAAAATCTCCCCCAAATTTCCTGAAGCGATCTTGTTATATAAAATACTATAACTAGATTATGATTGGTCAGTTTGCATGGCAGCTTCTTCTTAAAGTGGTCCGATATATGTGATGCCAATAAACGAAAACATTTTACGATTTTTACGACGATTCTGCTGAAGCGGTTTCAGTTCTTATGTCAATTTGATCTTGTAAGCATGTAGGCCAAGATCTTTTCGCAAACGTCGTCACAGAAATGCCTAACGCTTGAGAACGACGTGTGAGAGACTAATTTGGGTCTTCCTGATTTGTTGCGCTAGCTAGCAATATTCTCGACATTACAAGCATTAATTCGTCTCACTGGCACGGGCACATTCCGTACTGTGCCTGTGGATTCAAATTTTTCCACTAGACGCGCAACTGTTGATCTGACTGGACGATTATGACAACCATAAGTCGTACGTAGCGCTCTTAAAGTTGAGGCCACTGATTCCGAATTTTGGTAGTAAATTTTAATAATATCGGCTCGTTGTTAGATCGTATATCTTTCCATAATGAAATGGCAAACCTTCCTGAAGAGAAATGTCAAAAAAGCGGGAAAAAATATGACGTCCTTTGCTGTCCCCATCGGCCTGCTTTTGTAGCGCCCTATTGAAGAACGAGTTACATACACATTTATTGGTATAGAATGATAATAAAATGCTTAGTTTATTTGTAACAATTAAGCTCTGTTCCTAACCCGAGTAAGACTTGTTCTTGTTTTTGTATATTAATAAAATTAATTACATTAAAAAGAAATTGTTAACAATTCATTTTATGCTTCAACAAATTTATGTACTTTTATCGATTTTTGTAAAGCTTCTGACACGTCCATCTGTAACTTTAGTTGAGCTCAAGTCTAGTTCATCCACATTCTGCAAACATTATTTCTTTTTTTTTTCTATTTACATTTATAAATTCTTCTCATCCACTCGGCGTTAGAAAATTACCATAACCACATAGCAGTAAGAAATCAAACAACCATAAATTATTTGTGTTTATTTGACAACAGTTGTCATATATTGTTCTTTAGTAGTGTTAAAAATGGTTTTTAAAAGTTATAATCAGGTACTTTAAGATTAAAGTAGCTGACCAAATAAAAAAAACATCTTTCAAATCTAACTACGTACGTACTCGCAGGCATTGGCCTTCAATCGTATAACAAACATATATACATACATACATTTGTATGTATGTGTATGTTATGATGGTTGCTCACATAAAATGTGTTCCTTCGTTAATTCTTTCAAATTCAAATTAAAACTAAATATAATATACAATTTGTGTAATATGATATTAACGAATTTCAGCAACAATATTTCATGTAACTATAACTAAAACTTTGTTGTTGCTTAATAAATTATATGACTGTTAAAGAATTGTATATAAATTTGGTTTATGTTTCTGAGTTTTCGACTACGCACTCGTTTGACTCGATTAGTAAAACTGAAATCTGCCTTAACAGCGAGACGTACTTACATAAATATAAAGTATACATATACATATAAATTTTTTGTTTATAAAATTAAGTGTCAATCGTTGTTGCGCATTTCTCAACATTTAAAGGTGAAATTAGATGCGAAAAATAAGATTGCAACTAAAATTAATTGCTCATGCTTATCAGTTTTCTATTACACTGCTGAAATGTTTCATGTACACACACATACCTACATAAGTATGTATGTACACTAAACTGCAATAAGAGATGAAATCTAAAATGAGGTATTTTACTTAACAATAATGTTGATTAAACAATTTTGTACATACATATATGTACATACATATGTATTCTATTATTTATTATGAATGCCCATGAAAGTGTATGCGTCAGTTTTTAACATTTCAATGAAACCACATTTGCCTGGAGCCAACAATTCAATATTGATATACAAATACAAATTTTTTTGTAAGAACTAGGGCTTTGCTTTGTTTTTTGTTTTCATAATTTAGTTATTCAACAATTGCGATCACTATAGTGAAACCTTTATTACCAATTGCAAATAAATCAATGTCAAATCATAGATTCAAGGTACTTGTTGACTATTCAACAACACATTTTTTGTTTACACTCAATTTGTAAGTTTGGTATTTTTTGTTTATAAAAAATATGATAAGTAAAATTTTGAATTTAATTTTTTTGTTCAATTTTGTTTAAAAATTAAAATAAATAATATTTTGAATTAGATTTTTTACTTAAAGAAGAAATATAATAAATAAAATAATGCTTTTTTACTAAAAATTCCAATAAACAAAGCCAGTTTAATAAGGTTTGGGAAGTTACTTGTAAATAAATTTAAATCGAAAACATAATATTTTGGTTTTCAAAGTTTCTTACATAATAAATATAAATGAAACCGCATTAATTGACACAATACATTAATTCAATCCGCTAAAAGAATTTTAAATAATATAATAAGCAATATTTAAAACAAATCAAGTTTCGATATATGTTTAGTCACCTGCAGGGTTGGAAATAATGCATTTAAAAATAAAATAACTAAAATTTGATTTAAATTTTTTTCATTTTGTAATCCGGAAAATTTTAAATAAGCGCAATATTAAATTTTTAATCCCAAATACAAAATAAAAAAAATGTAATCTCAAGCTTATTATAAACAAATTGTTTTAGAATTCACATTTTTTCATTTTTTCGCATTTCGTTTTCTAACATGTGAAGCAAATATGAACATAGTTTAGATTTTGTTGTCTTATTTACACTAAATACCTTCTAATTATTGTTTTCTGTAAAAAAAAAAACATATGCAAATCTTTCGTTTTTATCTCTTTATAAAAATTATTATTACTCAAATTTTCAGATTCACAATGTTTAATTCATGGTTTTAGTTTGAAATTTTTTTTATTTGTTACTTAAATTTTTAAATTTGAAAAATGTTTTGGAACTAAAGTTTGAATATGCAATTTTTCAAATTTTAACTTTTATTATTACATTAAAAATTTAAATTTTCAATCCAAGATATTTGGGATGTAGGTTAACATTGGAATTAAAAATTGAAGTTTAATCCGAAATTTAATTTCAAAATTCGCAAGTTTGATCATCCGAAAGTATTATTCTGCAATAGCGCACATTATACGGTAATAAATTAAGCATTAACATTCTTAATAAACGGCTATAAAAACAATCTTTGGAAATAAAATTTTATAAAACATTCATAAGAAAATTTTTCAGACTGCAAAAAAATTAAATAAAAAAATATTTAAGAAAAAAAATTATTTATGAAAAAAAATATTTAAAAAAAATATTTAAAAAAAATATGAAAAACAAAATCAAATTATCAAATATTTTTCATAAATATTGTGGTCGTTTATTCTTGACATGATTTTAGCATTCACTATGTACCATATGTATTAAAAATTACACATATTGTCATTTTAAAATGAAAAAATAAAAATATTTGGTACTTCACATTTGAACGGGGGAAAATAGTCTAATTTTATTTAAAAAAAAGTGTGTGTGTGTGTATATATATATATAAAAAACAACGATTAAACCAGAGTTCATATGGAGATATATGTATTCATACATACTTACGCATATGTAAGTAAATTATAAAGCCTAAAATAAATATGTATATTGTATACTGTGGCTCCGCGGGGGAGCAAAGGGCCAATAAATATGTGTCTAGTTTAAGAACTCAAGTACATACATACATACATGCATGTCCATATGTTTATATTAATTTTTTAACTTCACAATTCGATAACCAAATCATCACTCTCACTGCATAAATGATATGGCACGCGATTTTTAAATCAGGCGCCATAGATGGTTTCCTAAAAATTTCTAAAAACAGCATTTTCTCTCTCTTGGAGCGGGTGTCCTCGGAATTGTGTGAGGCAGCAATTAACAAAAACCAGTTTATAAGTATGCATTTGACTACCTACGTTTGTCTATATGTTTTAGTTTTACTTTTGCATTTTTAAAACAGCTTACATTCAAAAAGTGAGTTGTTCATTTTAAAGATAAAATATGTGAAAAATATATATAAATATTTCTTTTGTACCAATGCTTGGTGCGTAAACAACGTATGTAGCACTAAGCTCACGCTCATTAAATACATACATACATATACCAAAAAAGATTCACAAAAAAGTGTACGCCCTTGTACATTTCTACCATTTGCACTGACAAAATTCATCATGCATCATGCTCTGGTGCATTAAAAATGGACTTTGTTGCACAGCAACTAGTCTTCTCTTCAAAATGACACGCTGGTACAAATCTGGCTTCAAGTACATAACCTCTTCAGTTTTTTACATTTGCAGCAATTTTTTCTTTCGTTTTTCGAATACAAATATTGATATCTTGCACTCCATGCAAATTCAATTTGCACTAGTGGAGTTAAGACATTATGATTAACATTTTCTTTTTTTCAATTAAAGGTGGGACTTAAAAGATGAACACCTTTGAACCAAAGTCAAAGGTTAACTTGGCCCACCTTACAAACAACAATTTTTTTTTTGGTCTCCTGCAGCCACTGCTGCTGGTTCAACAATAAATAGTTTTCAAAGTATCTGCAGCACACTTAACGCTTTCAAATGGATTCCGTTTTGGAATAGAGTCGCGTGCTACTGCCGCCACTGCCGCTATTTCCACTCCTGCCGGAGGTACCTGAGTAAGATTTACTATTGCCATCATTGCCGGATGAAGTATTTGCCGCTTCATTGTTTTGCCGCTCGTGATACTCTTGAAAACATGGTACAATGCATAAATTCGTTTGGCATTCGGGACAGTGGTATTTGGTTTTGCGCCGCAAAATTCTACCATGTCCGTCTATAGTGTTCCAACAAAAATTACAGCCCAGTGCCGGACCGGGCCGTATAACGGGACAATGACTAGAACGAGGATTCTCCAAAGTGATGATCTCCCGAGAGGTCTGAAAAGAGGGATATACAATAAATGCATTTTAAAACAAAGTTGGAAAGTCAGAAATCACTATATAGGGAAATTTGGGGACAGAAAAAGATTAGGCAAGATTGCATCAACTTTTGACATTACTCAGGTATAGCTAAGGAAAGTATTGACCCCATTCAACCCATTTTTTACAGAAATGCATCTATTATCCGGAAAAGCTTCTCCAAGAATTTCGATAATATATCTCACAGATTCACCGATGCTTTCGATAAGATATTAGTCCGTTCCCACGACAGTCGGGTCTATGGAACGGGCGTGGATTTTTATACGGCCAAGGACTGTCAGAATTCTGCCGCAACAACAACAACAAAATAAAATATTAGTTTTGGTCCACATATTCGCTCTCTGGGGGTTTGAAAAGTTGTAGTAAGATTTAGTCATGCGCAGGCATATCTTAAATGCTCCAGTCGTTTCTTTTTTTCGCAAGGTGGCGCCAATTGGAGATTCCAATCGAAGCCAGGTCCTTCTCCACCTGGTCTTTCCAACGGAGTGGAGGTCTTCCTCTTCCTTTTCTTCCCCAGGCGGTTACTGCGTCGAATACTTAAAGAGCTGGAGTGTTTTCGTCCATTCGGACGACATGACCTAGCCAGCGTTGCCTCTGTCTTTTAATTCGCTGAACTATGTCAGTGTCGTCGTATATATCATACACCTCATCATTCCATCGAATGCGATATTCGCCGTGGCCAACGCGCAAAGGACCATAAATCTTTCGCAGAACTTTTCTCTCGAAAACTCGCAACGTCGACTAGTGATATATTCATTGCTAGAATGTGAAAGCATTTAAAAGCACTTACTTGTGGAGAAGACACTGATCTTTGTAATTCCTCGCTCTTGACACGCAACGAAGGTAAGTGTTCAAATGAACTGCTGCCCATGGCTGCGGTTCCAGGATGCAAACTACTCATTCGTTCCGGTAACATAACACTAGATGTAGATTTCGAGCTACGAATCTTGCCTGTTGTTGCTGTTGGTGGTGGTGTATTCGACTCCGTTGAACGAACACGCTCCAATGGTGCTGAACTAATACTTGACGTATTAGTATGGACACCGCCCATGGATGAGGGAGTAGTGGGTGAATTGTTGCGACCACGTGAATCGCTGTCATCAATGTAAGTAGTGGTGAAGTGTGGTATGCTGAGCACTTTTGATGGACTGGCTGAAGAAGCACCGCTGCCTGGCTCGTTCGACGTGCCACTACTACCGCTGGACACAATTTGCTGCGGCACAACATATTGCGACGAACCAACAGGTGGTGGTGAACCGCCGGACGTGTACATTGATTCAGGTAGTGATATGTGGTGTGAATGCTGTAGTGGAACGCTGGTGATATGACTAGTGCCAGCACTGTTGTTAGCGCTACTGGTTGTTGTACACGATAGTGGATGTGAATACTGACGATGTAGCGGTGCAAAAGGATTTGTGCCACCAATACCACCACCACCGACGATTAATGCGCCAGCACCACTAAGTGAATGTTGAGTGGGCAGTAATGGATCCGAATGCTGTTTCATCAGAAAAGGTGTACTCTGCGGTACAGAGAGCAAGTGTGGAGAGGATGGTGTTAAACTCGGAGCCGGTTCGGATGAGTGACGCTCTATACGCGGCGGCACTGTCAGCAGGTGATGGTGACTGGGATGTGTGTGCAATTGCAGTGCATGGGCTGCGATGTAGTTCGAATGTGAACTACCACCAGGCGAATTGCTAAATGGATCGAAATCTACACAAGATCCCTGATTGGGTTCGGGTGAAGCCTGAGCATTTGAAAGACTATCACTGTCGCGTTTAACACGCGGCTGACGTGTCAGTATACGATTACGTTTCGTGCCCATTTGCTGTTGTTGTGAATGTTGATGTTGCAATTGCGCTGGAGAATGATGTTGTTGTTGTTGAGAGAGTAGATTGCTAGGTGACGGTGACATCGCCATATTGACAGCGCGTGGTGAACATTCCGGCTGAGCGACAATTGTGGACATATTAGCGTTTGACGGCTGTGATAAATCTGTAAATAAATGAGTTTGCAAATTAGTTAACGAGAAGTACTAATTGAGTGATTACTAAATCGAAGATGTAGAACTTGTTGCTAAGTGGATAAGCGAAAAAGTTGATGAAAAAAGTAGCGAGTAACTATATAACGCCTGTAATTTTATCAACGCATATGGTTATAAATCTTCATATGAACATCGTATTTGAACTTCGGCTTTATTTTCAAATTGCCGAAATAACAGCCCTCAGTCGGAATTGCGAATTGGAAAAATATACTTCGAGCCTAACGCTTAGTTGATGTTGAATTTTCTTGAGATGAGAGTCCATACGAAAATGGTCTAATATACCACACCGAAAGTTGTGAAAACTATACATCATTTACATGGAGTGGTTTTTTGTTAACATTTTTGATTTTACAATAGCAAATTAACCGTTTTTCGCAAAAAATCGTGTACTTCCTTCAAAATTTTCCCCAAAAGGTGAAAATTTAGTTTTTTACTTCAGATAATCTACTGGTAGATGAAAGTTTAATTTTTTTCGGGGAGTATTTCTCCATGAAATTTTCATAAATATTATTCGAATTTCATACTATAATGTACCATCAAAAATATATTTTAACTATTTCATTAAAAAAGGAAAAATCATAAAAAGGGGTCTTGGGCACGAATTAACCCTACTAACCCTTAACCTAATACTAAACAGAATGGTTATTTTATAAAAAAAAAATATCAGTCCTTAATGTTTAGGGTACTGCACTACAACAGATCTATAGTCACGGTGCAAAAATCAATTTAATTCTACTCTTAGTATTTAACACACATAGTAAAATTATACCAACTCATGTATATATTTTTTTATAAACTATTTATATTTATTTCTTTACACGTATATCGCACATTTATTAAATTTAAGGATATCATTTGTATTTATACTTTAATTCTTAATTTCGCTGGTTTGAAATATGCAATCTAATTCTTATTTTTAGTTAAAAAACAAATTTTTTTCTTTATAATAAATAGTTACGCAGTTAAGTCTATCAGAAGATGGCGCACTGCTTGGTGTGCTTTGTGTATGTATGTGTTTTTTTTTCTTTTTAATTTTTTTCACGGTCGCTTGCTTGTTCTTCTCTTTACTGTACAAAAAATTGTTTCCTAAAACTACAAAAAAAATCGATCTCAAAAATTTTTCTTAAGGAACGCCTTTGATGTGGCATTGCTGCTTCTTGCTTGTTGAGATGTCGGTGTGTTTGTTAGAAGAATTTTAATTGCAATTTACATTTTGCACTACTGTAGTTCACGATTGCAAATAGTTTTAACTACCAACACTAACTATGAATGATGATAGAACTTGTTGTTTATATAAGAAAAAATTAATTAATATACAAATTATAATAAAATGACAATTTAAAACTCAGTAATTTTTTTCTTTGCTTGCGAACTTTACACATAACTTTAACATTATTTTAATATATATATATATATATGTGTGTGTAATGCTTGTAAATGTATTATATATATATATATTATTTTGCCAAGAATTTTTAAAAAATATTTACTTAATTAAGCTACATACGATCTTAGGGTATTTAATGAATTATTATTTTTTTCAAACAATTTCGAGTTTACGCTCTACGCGTGTGTATCTATTTCACTTTTGTTATCAATAATAGTTGTTACACATCAGTGTTTTTGCGGTGCACAGAAATATGAAATGTTACGGCCACCTTTCCACATGGGCAACCCGATAAAATGGTATTAACCATGGCTCCGCGGGAGCGCAAACTGCCACAATTTATGTATACCGCAAAAACTCCTTGTATTATATGTGTTGTTGCTGCTTTTTCGATGAATTTGATTCAGTTGAATTATATTTCCTGTATTGCCATTTTCTGCCTATGACTATCTGGTTATTGGATGACCAATTTTGGTTTATTTCATTTAAGTTCATGTTATGAAGAGCGCTGTCCCAGCTGGTGCACCGCTATGAGCGAGCGCCAGTGGATGTGAGTGAGCCAATACCGTATGATTGCCACCACCACCACCACCAGCACCACCTACTACACCAGCCGCACCAGTCACACTAGCAATGCTATGATGTGTGGGATGTGTTGTTGTTTGTATTATGGCTGTTGTTATTGGATGTGTATGTGTGGTGGCGGCTACTGCTACCGTTTGTTGTTGTTGCTGCTGATGATGCTGTTGTGCTGCTAGGTGCATCGAAATCGTCGTCGCAGTGTTTGCACCCGAAACTGAATTCTATATTGAATTGAAGTTAATACTTTGTAAATTCATTGCAGCTGCCGGATTAACGTTGATTGTGCCCGTGCCGGTGCCCGGACCGACACCGGTCGCATCAATATATCGCTGCCTGGACACTGTATGCAGACCAGCCGCAGAGAAGTCCATATGTCGCGGATCTAAAAAGTTCATTACGCCCATTGCGGGGTGTGCACCGCCGGCACCACTACCTGAGCCAGTATGGTGTGGTGTACACATCACCGATGGTGTTGGTGTGTCGGCTGGCGGCGGTATTTGCATATTCAATGCAGCTGATTGAGCAGCCGCAGCTACTGCTGCTGTTAGGTGTTCGTAATTTTCATTGGTCGTATCATCGGTAGCGGTGTTCTGTGGTGGTGGTGATGGTGACATATTTGGTTCTTGTTTAACGACACGTGCTTTAATGCTGGGTCGCGATACCGGGTAACCGCGTTTTTTGTATTCCAACCATAATGTACGATTATTTACGCCGAAGAGGCGTGCAGCCTTACAGAAACCTATACCACCGGAACGTACGGCCTCTAAAGCGCGTATGAAATTTTCATCACCTTGAGGGTTGACCGAACGTTTACGTTTACCACCTTGATTGCCACCACTGCCGCTAGTTGTATTTCCACCACTTGAGCTACTGCTGCCGCCAGCACCACCGGCGTTACCGGCACTACTACCGGCACCACCACCACTTGGCGTGGCGTTGGCGGTGGAAATGTTACTACCACCACTGCCAGAGGCATTGCCTGCCACATCGTTGGGATGTGCTGGTGATTGTATGGGCGTAGGACCTTGACTGTACACCGATTGCACCATGCTCGATTCATTGGGTGAAGTTGGTGATAGGTTTTGTGCTGCCGCACCGGCTCCACCATAATTGCTGACTAGGCTATTCACTGTGATAATCTGTGGCGAATAAGTGGTTGCGGTATTTTGTTGCTGTTGCTGCTGTTGTTGTTGCTGCTGCTGTTGTTGTTGCTGATGTTGCTGTTGTTGTTGCTGCTGTTGTTGTTGTTGATAATGTAACTGTTGAAAATGCTGCTGTTGCTGTTGTTGCTGCTGTTGACCAGCAGCGGCTTGTTGAGCTGAGTCCTGCGCATGTTGTTGCCGTTGCTGTTGATCGTTATTTGCTGATGCGTTTGCTTGTTGTGCGCCAGCGCTGCCACCAGCATTTCCGCCGCCGTTGCCAATCAAATTTGGCTGACAAGTCGATAGCGAAAAGCGTGAATAGTTCGAGTCAACGACCGTCCATTGCAGACCTGGGAAGGGGAGAGAGAGTAAGAGAGTGTGAGAGGTTTGTATTTTTTTGTTTTTGTTTTGTTCACTAACACCACTATTAAGTGCAACTATTTTGGTGTATCGCAATACTTTATTTTCATTTTATTATATTTTCTTTTGTTTTTTGTTATTAAGTTATTTCAACTAACTAAGTATTAACTACAATTACTTTATCACAAAATATACACCAACAAATTGGCTCGTCCATTGGATTGAGAGAGAAACAGAGGCTTTGAAAGTAATGAAAAACAAGGGACGCTTACGCTCAAGAACTTTGTAGAAATTATTTCACAAGCTTTATATAAATATTTTTCAAACAAAAGCATTATATCAGTCCTATTTAAGTTTCGTTAATATATAATTTAGCAACGATCACTCTTTGCTTGCTACAAATGAGGTAAATTACAAAATTTATAATTTTGATCAGACTCTGTGCATAGCTCTCTCCTGATCCCCAAGTACAGCAAGATAGGTCTTATAAAATATGATCAGCTTTAGGTATTCTTAAAGCTGTAGTTTTTTTTAATTTTATTTTTCTTACTATTATCTTAAATATATATAGTGTAAAATAAATTATTATATTAATCATTTATTTAAATTTTACATTTACATTTGCCGTTAGGTTACTCTCCTCCTATGCCTATTGTTATTGTTATTATTACTTTATGAATAAAACCCTATATAAATTTTTTTAATTATTTTTTTGCCCCTTAAATTATACATATGTAATTGCCTGAATATTAAAAAAAATTAATTATAAATATCTTACCGGTTTTATGAATAGAATATGAATGATGCAATAAATCAAGTCTAAATATAAGGTATGAATGTGTTATGATGCAAATTTTATATTTCAAATTGAAATGGGGAGTTATTAAAGAAGAAATTGTAGAAAAAATATACCAACACAAAAAAAATGTGGTGGTTGTTGTTGTAGCAGCAGAAATCATTTCTAAAGGAATTTTGAGGAATGGTGCCTGTCAACTCGGTCCATGTCCGGGTCCGTTCCGGTTACTTAGACCCGACTGTCGTGTGAATGGATTTTGATCAATCAAAAAATAGCAACCTTTATTTGCTGTAATGGATCTGAACAATTTGTTGAGAGATTGTACCGTTGTTTTGGTCAATAATCCATACATGGATTTGGCGAAGACATCTCGGGAAATAAAAAAATTTATAGGGCCTCTGACGTTTACTTCTGTTTGTTACAAACTTCTGGGCATAAAAAATATTCTATAACACAGTTTGTGATTTTAAATTTATTTACCAAAGTTTAATCCGCATAGTGCAGAAACGACGTTCCTTTCGTAAAAAAAAAAATATTCAAATACCTCACTTATAAATCTTTGTTTGAGTACCAACAACTACGAATCGTATTCGATGAAACTATCAAGCTAAATATTCTCACTTAGCTTGAAAAAACGCGATACTAGCTTACAAGGAACACTAGAGGAAATTTGTTATGATATGCTTAAGTTTTTACCAATAATCATTTATCAAAAAAAAAAAATAATAATAATATAAATAATAATAAATAAGAATTATACTAAAATTTATGATCCTACGTCATGCAAACTATGAAATCTAAATGCAATAATTACTACTTACCAGAATGAGATGATTGAGAATTTGGTGCATCATGTTCCGAAGGTGTTGTAGCAGCAGAAATATCTAATGGCATCGATTGCTGAACGCTGCTCATGTCAACTTCAGGTTTCTATTTTAATGAAAAAAAAAATAAAGTTTATTTATTGAAGAAATCAATATAATGAGCAATATTTTAATTACAATTTGCATGTGGACGTGTCCATGACCATCGTCCAAGCTATCATCTTGTGGATGTGGTTCAACCTCAGTGCTAGACGATTCTTTTAACAATTTTGTTGCGTGTAGAGTGTGAGTTGGTATGCCACTGATGGAACCACCTGTGGTTCCAAACGACATTTGACTCATCTGTGTAAGACTTATGCCACCAGTATTGTTTCCACTGTCCAAAGAAGTATTATGTTGCTCGTCCGAATTAGTGCGATCGCCAGATCCTGAAATATGAAATTAAACATGATTATAGAAACATTTGACAAACGATTATTTTTTATTAATTTAGATTTAGCAGAAGATATTACAGTATTTTATTGTTGTAACATACCGTTATTTGAAGATTTCCGAAGTCGTTTTCGTCTAGTTGCCGGTGAAGCCCCCGAACCTAATGGTGAGGGAGTGCGTCTTAATTGATGATGTTGTTGCTGCTGTTGTGATGTTTGCGTTTGGCTGTTTTGTTGTTGTTGATGGGGATGAGACTGAAACTGTGTTTCACCGTGTTGGCCATGGTGGTGCTGGGGCTACGATGACAAAGAAACAGATTACATTTATATTTAGCGTAATAACGAATTTTTATTTATAACGACTTTAACCAAATAAAAAAATTTACGTGCGAATTGGAAATATTTACAATCCATGTACGCATTTGAATGCACTTACCTCCCAAAGTGTCTCATTTATGCTACCACCGGCACTACTACCCATGCCACCGCTAGTAACACCACTGCTACTTTGGCCGTTACTGCCAGTACTACCGCTACCCACTAAATCGGTGGGTTCATTCGATGATTTACTTTCAGATTTAGTTAAATTGGCAGGATCGGTGGGCATTTCAGCAAGTCCTTTGATTTTAAGCATCTCAGCCGTTTTTAGAATGTGTGGTAACTGCTCTTGTGATACATTCACTTCCCCATAGTACATAAAATCAACCATAGTCTTGAGGTCATCATATTGGACATCTTTAAGTATTACAATTGGATGTTGACAGGGATTCGATGTAAATAATGTCTGAGAATAAAGAATTATGTTAAAATTTCGTTAAATTTCTTATTAGTTTTAAAAACTTACTTGAAAGTATGAGCTGCAAGCAGAGAGGACAATTTTGTGAGCTTGAAGTTGTCGTCCTTCTGCTGCTAAGGTAACGTCTACTAATGTTCCATTATGTAGTAACGAGGAACATACCGAAATGAAATTCGGTTGATGGTTATTCCAGCGCAAACAAAATTGTTGCACCGACATGATCAATGCTTATTTGACCGACGTTGCCGGCAAGAAATCGCTGTAGTCGTCTATAAATGTTTATTTTTCTTTTTTATCCACTAAAAGTAATGAAGCATGTATTTAAAAATTTTTTCTTTGTCTGTTCAGCAGTGTTTTCTAGAATTAGATTTTCCTTCAGTAGCGCATACGCATGCTGCTTCCACCACCGTACTAACGCGCAATGTTTGTTTTGATATTCGTAATTCGATATACCCGCTTTTCTTTACATGGTCTAGATAAAAAAGAAAACTATAGTTATATAGTATATAAACTATTTTTTCGAATATTTTATATTTTTTAGTTTTTGGCCCAAGACATAAAACGGGAATTAATTTTAAAACAATCCACATTTTTCGTCAATGTACAGACTTATCAAATATTTGCTCCCCGTTTTGTCATTTCTGCTGCGTATACACATTTGTTCTCAAGCAATACAATAACAATAACGACACGCCAGCTTTTATGCTATCGGTCAGCACAGCTTTCTTATTAGACGAAAAATAATAACAAATAAAGAACATCTACGTAACGAAATTTAATAGTTTTGCTAGTATGCGTTTGTGTTTTGTGGAAGACCTTGAATGACGTCATTTGCGCGTATTTTTCTTTACAATGAAAATTTTCCGACACTTAATTTTTTCCTTGCACTAGTCTTAATATATGAAATTTATTGTTATGTGTTTTTTATAAATACGCGTGTTATTAGACATTTCCTAATTTTACGAACGTTTAGTTTTGTCAGCATATAAATTTGTATGTTATCTTATTAACTATAGATCAATTATACTGTTTTTTGTATAACCAACATTTAAATATATAAATACTATGTCCTTTTGTAAGTTTTAAAATGTTAATAATTAAACGAAGCGTGTTTTAACTATTATGGAAAAGTTTTTCTTCAACACTTCAGTCCTTGAACTTTGATGAATGAAAACTTAAGAATAATGGTGAAAACACTGTCACACTGTCGCACTGGCGGGTATGTACATACATGGAAAAGCGTACTGTATACATTATGAATTTTACAATTGTTCTCCATTTGGTTTGAGTTGTTGTTTATCACGCATATGCCAAGCTATAACCAATATTTCTAACTATCACAAAATTATTATTAAAATTTTTACTTTACTTTACTTTTTAAAAGTTATAAGCCAACTTTAATTCTTCTATAATCCATTTTTATTTTTCTCATTCACTTTCGGCTTCATTCTACTAAATGCAACCGTGCGCAAGACGATTAAGAACACACGAAGCAGAAGGGGTGCTATGTTCGTCTTCGTCTTCATTTGCATACTTAGTTCAATGATTTTTTTCATTCACACATATATTTTTTTATTTTTAAATACTTATTACATTATGCGACTATTGCATAAACTTCATTAAACACTTTCTACTAATAACACAAATAAACATCACGTATATATTCAGTGAAGTTTTTCCCCGACTTTACACGTTTCAGAATGTGTGGAATATGAAGAAACCAAATACAAAATGGCGCGTTCGCATAGAATTTTCGCTACATCGCAAACAGCACACCCTGGCCCGTCTTCGTATGTTTACTTTCTTTATATTGCATACCCAAAAGACAATTTATTCAATTATTTTAAATGCACAACAACTGTATTTTATGAATTATTATATTTACAAATACAAAATATGCACTTTTTCAATTTGTTGCGAAGAAAACTGTATCTTACTTTGATTTTCAGAGGATAGCACAGCAAAAGAGCAAAAGAGAACTAACCAAGAGTTAACACCGAGGAACTGTTTCTTTATGTAATGAGCATTTGCGTAGTGCTGCCTGATGTACGCAAATAACTGAATTTATAATTTTATTGTTTATTGAAGAAATTAGATAAATAAATATATTTAAATTTAAACAGCATAAACAAACCTTGAACAAGTAATCTTTATTATAAATTAATAACGCTGCAACGTTGAATATTCTGATATTCACAAACGAAAATTAATTTTAAATCACGCAGCTTGTCAACACTGAAAATATGCTTCTTCTTCCAAAAAGCTGCACATTTTTAATAATCTGGCAGTATACTTTTGCATGAACGCGTCGGTTAACGGTTCGGTAAAGTGAATTAGTAAAAATTGATTTTTATTAAATATTTAAGTGGAATAATTATGAAAAGTGTAAAAAGGAGCCGCGAAACATGTTTATTCGTTTGTAATTAGTGAAAAAAGTGAAATAGTGTGGTGTGATCTAAGTTATTTAAGGGACTTGCAAAGTGCTTGCTCTGATGGGACGCCATTGCTTTAAGCGCCTTAATATTTGTTGTTTTTAAGTACATTTTTGTGAATACGCTGTCATAGGCCGCTATTGTTTTAAGTGCACTAATATTTGTTGTTTTTGAGAATATTGTTGTGAATACGCAGTGCCATACATACATATAAGTATGGATGTTTCCGATACCGTTCCGGATATGAGGAAATGAATTTAAGCTCACGGTAGCAGATGAACGACAAAATCTATCTTCCGCTCTAGACCTTGACTACAGGGTGCGCATTATAATTGAAATTAGAAGTGTTATTAGCTGCGATTAGTACATATTTATTTGAGTTCTAGTTGTTACGGTTGAAATTGCAGGTAGTGATAATTATTGTTTTGTTATTGTTGGACAAAATATTAAAATTCTTCATGTAAATAATATTGTTTATAAAAGTTAAATGTTATTAAAAGTTGCCATGAAAATGTAGTGCTTTCAATTAAATTTGTTTTGATAATATTAGTTATTTCGAATAACAGTTTGAGAGCTTTTGTAGTATTGTGAAAATTTGTTGTGTGTGGTTATGCAAAAATGTTGCTTTAAACGCCGTTACTCCGTCGCGTGATTTAAAAAATAAAATTTAATCTTTATTGTCGACGTATCTGGTGTTTGCGTTCATATGTATATGTAAGTATGTAAGATTTTAAATTATTATTATTTTTTAAACTTCCTTATGTATTTTAAATTTTTTTTTATATAAATTTTATAAAATATAGTACTAGGCTTATAAGTTCAATGTTATTTGATCGCACAAAAAAAGTATTGTTTTTAATTACTTGCTTACATATTTATATAGCGACCGTTATCTGGGCGCGCAAACCGAATCGATAGGTATTTTTTGCCTAGATTAGGTACAACCTTTTTAACTTCTCAATTAGTGGAAAAGAATTGCTTGTTTACTTGAACTTTTGCTTTTCCAATCACACTTACGGAATCGCAGAAAATGTTACAAAAATGTGTGATGTCCACTTTCACTTCTGTTAATTACGATAACATCGAGCAGTCCAACTACAGTCGGGTCGGGATTGGATCGGAGCCAGAATTTTATATGGCGAAGGATTGTGAATTCGAAATTACTTCAGGAATGTTTTTTGCCGCTACAACAACAACAACAACCACAACGATAACATTGGAAATGTAGAAGAAATAGTGTTTGAAAATCGTCGTCTGGCATAGGAGAGATAGCATATGATCTCTTACCGAACGATTCAAAACATTTTGGTTAATGTTTTGGGTATGAATGCTAAAAAGGTTGAAATTAAACTAAATGAAAATGTAGTTTGTTTTGTCAGTCCGGGTCATACTTGATGAGTTGGTATTTATATAACGACTCGCATCTACATATATATTTATATCTACTCAAAATAAATCACATCCTTATTAAATTATTTTATCTTTATTTATGCATTCAGAACAATCATGTACATTTCGTAATATACAATAGTATACATACATAGTAACTATGCATGCACCAAAGCACAATATCTTTGACGTACAAAAAGTAAATTTGAGAATACAAAGATGAAGTGAAGTTGAAATTAAGTGAGTTCCTTTAAAAATGCTCGCACCTATATTTGCATTTGATGATGTCTCCCAAAAAGTGAACTCATAATTTCTCCTTCACTTTCAATAGGAATATACAATAAATAATAACTATTTCGCACCAATTATTATTTATTGTATTTACAATTTACATTTAGTTCACTTGTTCTCTTTTTACTTTTTCATGAATTTTGCGACATTTTTAATGTTTTCTTTGACATTTTGACATTTATCACAGATTTAATAAATAATAAACAAAACTAAAATTTATATAGTATATGATATCGAAATTAATTTTTTTAAATATTTCAAAATTTTTTACGATTATTTTATGTCTTCTAAAATTGGTATTTATATCCTTTACGTTAATATTTGCCTCCTTAATTAAAATTCTTCACAATCCATTGGTTGTAAAAATTCTCTTCGCTCGCATTTTTAAACCTCTGTAGAAAAATTTCAATTGTCGGACACAAATATTTATGATTTATGATTATTTTGCGTAACACATTTTCAATGAGATTACATAATCAACACATTACAATTAATTAAAATCGCTGAATGAATATAAAACATTTTCAAAAAACTATTACAATTACGTGCACATACATTCACACATAGGAAAGTATGCTGTATAAATATGAAAATTATCAGTAATTACATAAATTAAGTGATTTAGTAAAATTAGTAGTTTCGAAGCTTTCATTGCTTTGTTGTTTTCTCTATTATGATTTTTACAATTTTTGCAAATTATGCAAATTAGCAATGCAATGCATCGCAGTTTTTTATAATTATTTTGAATTCTTCTTCTTTTTGCTCTTTGGCAATTTTGCCCAAATGCGGAAGAAGTATTCATCTCGGCGCAGCAGTTTACCGCGTGCATACGAATGTATATCCGCATCCATATTATGGTCACGTAGCCACGACGATGTGTTGCATGAACTCATTTCTGTGCGCGGTTCGTCAGGTAAACTCAAATGTCCTGCAAAGTGGAATAAAATAATAGTTGAATATATTATATAAATATAGTTTTTTTACTTATTCTGACTAAAAAACTAGAAAAATCGACAAATTCGTCAGCTCAGAAGCTGCAATATCACACAGGTATAAAAAGATAAGGAATCTTGATTTTGATTGACCAGCTTGTATGGGGGTTATATGCTATAGTGGTGCGATCTGAACAATATTTTTGGTGATTGTAGCGTTGCCTTGGATATTGAACTATGCCAAATTTCGAGAGATATCTTGTCAAATAAAAAGTGTTTAATACAAAAACTTGAATATGATCGGTTAATTTGTATGACAGCTATATGCTATAGTGGTCCGATCTGAACAATATTTTCGGATATTGTAGCGCTGCCTTAGACATTAAACTATGACAAATTTCGTTAGAATATCTTTTCAAATAAAAAAGTGATTCCGACTATATGATTTGAATAATATGTTCAGATCGTAATATTTTCTTGAACAACTATCTATGCCAAATTTCGAGAAGATAACTCGTCAAATAAAAAAGTTTTTCATATAAGAAATTGATTTTGATCGGGCTGTTTGTACTGTAGCTATAAACTATAGTGCGCCGATATCGGTGATTCCGACATATGAGCAGCCTCTTGGGGATAAAAGATAGATTGATATCTCAAAAACTGAGGTACTAAGTCGCGTATATACAGACAGGGATGCCTAATTCCAGTCAGTTCATCACGCTGATCTCTTATATATGGTACAAACATATGTACATACTTTAAAGGGTCTCCGAAATTACAAACTTTATGGCAAATTTAATATACTCTCTTCATAATTATATTCTTTTCTTACCTGCAGTGATAGCCACATATGGCTCCTCCGATTCGAGCGGTTCGCTCAAACCGATTTCATTCTTTGCAAATATGCGTATCATATATTCATGATTCTCTTGTAAATCACGTATTTGGAATCTTTGCACACCGGCCGGTACACGACCCACTTCGATCCACATGGTCTTCTTCATGTCACGTATGGCAATGTGATAGCCGAGCAGTGGCGCACCACCATCTGACTCGGGTAAACCCCATTCAAATACATGAGCATTGGCAGCCAATACGCGCGCCTCCAATGGCGCAGTGGGCGGTGAGGGAACAGCTATAGGATAAAAAACGCACAAGTTGTAAGAGTGCTACATTCAATGTCTTTCATTTGTACTCACTTGCATGTGTTTTGAGTGCGACGCTCTCGGTTACGGCTGGTGCACCTATTCCAACCGCATTTTCCGCCGACACTCTAAACCAGTATTCGCATTTTTCCTTCAAATTATCCACTGTGTATTGGCGGCAGTGTGCGTCTAACGTAATTACCTTTGTCCATTTGGTCGACGTTGCCGAACGTTTCTCAATACAATAGCCTTGTGTTGATGAAAGTCAAGTGAATGATAGGAAATTGATTAATTTCTATATTGTATAAAAGTTACAAGGTAGCAAAGTTCTGGCTTTTTAAGCGGCTTAAATTTGATCTTTACTGCATACTAACTGGTTCCGTAGGTTTCACAGAACCAAAGTATGAGTTCTGCAAGATACATGTCAGTTTTTCTTTAGTCGAACTAACCTCTAAACTTCAATTGCACTGTTAAAGTGATTTTAGCAGCCCGACATGAATTAAAAATAGTCTAAACTTTCTTGAAATAGTATAATCTATCATTCGCTTAAACTTACCAGTTATTTCTGAGCCTCCGTTGTTCGCTGGAACTTCCCAGTCGAGGGTTACGCTGCGATTCGTCACATCCGGAATGCGCAAATTTTGCGGAGGCGATGGAGGAGCTGTACAATATTTGCGTACAAAAAATATTAATAATTATGAACATAAATAACATTATAGACCTAAGGTCGCGCTGCAATCCTCGTCTATTAATCTTATGAACATAAATATATGGTTATATATAGGTTCATTATATAATAAAAATTTCGTTAGCACTTTTATAAATGATCTGAATTATTACATATACATATACATATTTTGATGAAACAATGATAGATTTGGACATTATACCTTCTGATCAAATTTGACTCGGACTGGTCCTTTAAAACATCGAAAAAGTTAAAAAAAGAACATTTCTAGAAAATCGTCGAATTATTAGGAAGTATCAGAGGTTTTCAAAATCTCTTATTGGTCCACTCATTACATTTAGTTTAATATTTTGGATATGAATTGGTTAATATTTTGGGTATGAATTGGCTAATATTTTAGGTATGAATTGGTTAATATTTTGAGTTTGAAGTTGACTTGTACCAAAAGATAAAACCGAAGGCCATCCCAGCCGAGGCTTATAACAAGTGTATGGCAAATTAGTTTAGGCGTTGGCATGCTTGTATTGACCAATAAGCCTATTTTGAAGGCGGTAAAAAAATATTTGTCTTAAACTACGTCTAAATACGGTTTCCATGTCAGTCCGGATCAAATTTGATCAGCTAGTATTGTTATTATATTTTACATGAAATAGACTTATTATGTTTGCATGCTTCATGTATGTCATGTACATACCTATATTCTCCCAAGCACGTACTGAATGTAGCACAATTCATTTTAGTTAGTGGCATTATTTTAAGCGTGACAGCGTTTTGCGTGTGAGGAATTAAGCAAAGGTTTAGTTAGATAATAATTGGCTAATTTTTATTTCAATGCTTATTAAAAATAAATATTCTTAATAAGAGCATAATATAAAATACACTATCAAAATAATGTAAGAACGTCGAAAATTGTTGATTCATTCGATTAGTTGGAATGTTTTCGAATCCCCCAATTTCATTAATTTAGAGCGATACTACTTCAATACGATCAGTGGCTACTGAATTGTACCTCTAAAGGGTAAATTTTGGCGGGTTAGGAATGTAAGATTTTTTTAAGTCTATTTATTTTTTTATTACCTTATTAAATTCTACAACTAGAATATTGTCCTAAATTTTCAAGTTGATCTGAGGAATAGTTTCGGAGGTCCAGCCTTGAGAACTTGTGCGCTCGAGACTAGCTAGGCTAAGTGCGCCGTCTTTAAACACGTTTTTCTCGAAACTGTGTTTTTGTGGTCAGCTAGCAAGATTTCTCGAGAACTACTCAACTGATCTTCATGAAATTTTACACAAGTCTGTGAGATTCAGTTCTTAAAGATTTGTACGAAGAATTTTTTTCTATTACAACTATTTGAAAGAAAGAAAAAAATTGTCGCGAAATTTTGACAGAAATTTTAATTTTTTTTTGTAAACATGTCTGCCAAAAATCCAATTTTCAGTATTTTCCTTTGTCCAAGTTAAGGTTTTAACTAAAATACGTATTTTTCACTTTAGATGATCCTGTAAGGAGTTATCTTGCCAACGTGGGCGCATCTTTTTTCCGATGGGTCACCGGAAATGGCGTCGCAATGGCAGAGTTAAAAATATTTTTTTTAATTTTTTATATGAGAAAAAAATTGTTGAAAAATGCTGTTTTTTACCCGAGGAAACCCATTTAACCCCTTAACATAAATGTTTTCTCTTGATTTTGCAATGTTAATTTAATTATATTTTGTATTTTTGATATAATAACCGCCTTAGATTCGCCACTCTTCTGCTCGCTATCTTGACATCTGTTCCCTTATCAAGCAGAATTTACTTTTGAAAGCTATAACAAAAGTTATTCAGTTGACTTTAGTGGAAGACAGTAATATCTTATCAAATTGTTATACATTTTATTCTATCATTTTATAATTATGCCATTCTATTGCATTTATGCCAATTGTTTGTTCGATTCGCTACTATTTAAAATTTGACGAATTTGATATCAGAGAGAGCACCTAATTTAATTAAAAGCGTGTTTTTCTTATCACTTTTCTCTATATCTCATTGCGATTTCTTCATTCTAAAAGAGTAAAGGTAAAGAAATATCGGACCTTGCTAATTACTTTTAGCCATAGCTTAACTGGCACTTCGACATTTTTCGAAGGTTTAATGATTTTTCGAAATTAGGATGACTTGCTAAGCAGCTTTAGTACAGTTTTAATAGCTCTCAAAATGTTTTAAAGCAAAAGCAAAGATTAGATGAAGCAGTTAGTTGAAGTTGCTGAATTTGAGAATGCTAAAGCAAGCAATTTTCAAGTTAAAGCCCATAACAATCATTAACTAGTCATAAAGATCCGTAAAACTAACTAATAAAATATGAAAATATATTTTTATGTATATATGTATGTTTTTAAATAAAAAATAGTACAAATATCGTCGTCGTGCGGCACTTACTTATTCTGCGGCCTACAACTATTTTGTCTTCAGTCTCTAGAGCTTCACTAATGCCAACTTCATTCTTTGCATAGATCTTGAATTGATATGCACGATCCTTTATCACCTCGCTAACGAGTATATTTGTAACGTTGCCGATCGTGCTGCCGAGCAGACGATATTCGGTTTCATGGAATTCTTTGATTTCGACAATATATTCGATAATCCTTGAGCCGCCATCGCTTTCCGATGGTTCCCATGAGAGCGTAAATGCTGTATCTGTCATGCCGAAGACGTCCGTAGGACCACGTGGCGCTGATGGTTTTTCTGTGGCGTGACAAAAAAGATTATAATTTTTTGTAATTGTGCAACACAACTAAACTCTATAGATCTTTGAATATGAATATGATATAATTACTTACCGAATTTCTTGGTAATTGTCACCGGGTCACTCTCAACTGGTTCAGATTCACCGACCGGGTTCGCTGCTACGACTCTGAACATATACTGAGCGTTCATGGAAAGTTTTTGTATAGCATAGGAGTGTATGTCTTTTTCCAAATCGGCCACCTTCATCCACAGATTATTTTGCAAATCACATTTCTCCAGCACGTATTTATTCAACTCCAGACCACCATCATCGATTGGTGGCGTCCATGCTAGTGTGATTGCGTCCTTCTTCATTTCCTTAATTTCCAGCGATTGTGGTCGACTTGGCTTATCAATAACTTGTATTGTACACTCCGTTGTCGTCGTACCCGAAGTGTTGGTCGCTGTGATCTTATAACGCCCGGAATCTTCACGTGTCACCTTCTCGAGTGTATATGTTGAGGTGGTTTCTGTGGTTTCGATTTGCACACGTTCCGTTGTGGTTGTTTGTTCGATGGTCTCTCTATACCAAGTGGTTTTCGGTTGTGGATAACCACCTATCGTGGCCGGAATGTTCAAAGTGGTGCCAGCACGTATTTTCTGCGCAAGATACTTCTCATCGATATCGATGGTCGGTTTCTCCTGCAGTATAACTTTACATGAAGTCTCCACGCTGCCCATTTCATTTTCAGCTACGCATGTGTACGTCGCTTCAGTCTCAATTGTTGTCTTCTCGATTGTATACTTCGATACACGATTCTCATAGCGTATGCTCTTTGTGGTGATAATCTTACCATTCTTCTTCCACGTCACCTTAGGCTCTGGAATGCCACCGAATACGCAAGACAATGTAATCTCCTTGTTCAGCTCGGTTACGATGTCTTGTAGTGGTTCTTGTACTGTGGGTTTTTCCTTCTTCACCTCAGCCACAAGGCGTATGGGTGGTGAGAGTGGTGATGGCGGTGACGGTCCAACCTCATTTACAGCGATGGCACGGAATACATACTCCGTATCGATTTTCAGTTTGCTGATAGTGTATGTGGTGTCTTTGATTTTGCGTATCTCAATCCATCTGCATATTTATATATAAAGAGTTTAATGTTTGTTCCCAATTAGCAATAAATTATTTTTAAATTACCTCTCCTCTTTCACGTCTTGATATTCCAAAATGTATTCTGTAATCTCACATTTGCCATCATCTTCAGGCGCCTTCCAGAAGAGTGTAATAGAATCGTGTGTGACCTCTAAAGGTTCCGGTGCACCAGGTGCCGTTGGTTTTCCTATAAGAAGTTTTTAAATCGTTAGTGTTGGATCAATTTTTTAGATAATTAAGTTCGATTAAGTTCAAAAATATCATTAAAAAAGAACATCAGAATTTCTATGCTTCCAAAAAACTGGGTCGTATATGATACGGAGATTCAAATCAAAAATATTGGATTTCAGAATATTTAAACCGCTCTTGAACAACTGACGTACTTCTTATATTTCTGATTTCAAGTTCCATGATGCCCCCGAATTTAGAAGCCAAACATTTTTCAAACTACTTTAAGTTCCAATAGTTCACTTTATTGCAGGACCATAAAAAAAATTGAACACGTTTTTAATCTCAAATACTCACTCATTATGATCAAGTTAAGCGTGGCTTCCACTTCGCCAACTGGATTCTTCAGTCTTACAGTGTATATACCTTCGTCATCGTCCACCACCTTCTTGATGGTAAGCGATGCCGATTGTTCATCTAATGTGGGTATTAAATGCTTATTCTTGACAACAACATTCTTTGTTGTACTCCATTCGGCATCTGGTTTTGGCGTGCCAGTAAATTTGACTGTCATCGTAACATCATCATTCTCCTTAACCTTAATCGTTTGGTCCTTGTCACTGGTGATGATGGGTAATGTTTGAATTTCCTCAACACACAATTTACTTGCTGTTGTTGCATTAGCAGCGGTACAACTAATCTCACCGCTATCATCATCATCAGCATCGTGTATAACCAAACGTCTAACGGTACCCTCAACAAATACTTCATGCTTTTTGTTGGGTTTAATGGGTTTAGACTTTTTATACCAAGTAACCTCGACATCAGGTTGTGACAATTCAACTGTGAATTCGGCATCTGTACCCTTCGTGGCGATAGTCACATCAGGCAATGGCAATACAAAGTTCACCAACGGTTCCTCGACGATTAGTTGTGCCTTTGAAGTTTGTGGACCCACTTGTATGGTATACTCTCCGGCATCCGATGGTTTGGCCTCTACGATTCTTAGCGTTTGTTTCTTACCATCGATCGTTAGTTGCATGTGTCCGTTCAGAGGCAGCTCTTTGCCATCCTTAAACCATTTAACTAAAGCATCACCCTTGCTCAATTCAATTTCGAAACCGGTGTTCTCGCCTTGTGTTACGGTAACATCCTTCAATGGTTTCACAATTTCGGGCGGCAATTCAATGACTGTGAGTTCAGCGCTGCATTCCTGTTCGTCTAACTTACAGGTGTATTCGCCCTCATCGTGTACGGTGATGTCACGTATTATGAGTTTACGCACCTTACCCACGTTGACGAATTCTACATTTTTCTTTTCGGGTGTGATCTTTTCACCGTCCTTAAACCATACGACTTCAGCATTATCCGTGGATACTTCAACATCCAAAACTGCAGTCTCCTTTTCGGTTACTTCGTAGTCTTCGAGTATTTTTATGAATTCAGGTTTACGTGGCAAAACTTCAACTGTCGACTCGGTCTCCTTATTCTTAACTTTGCAAACATAAGTACCGCTATCACGCAAATTGGTATTACGTATAACTAGTTTATGTACTTTGCCATCTTCGACGACTACACGATGATCCATACCGCTGAGTTCTTTGCCATTGAAGAACCATTTTGTTGTGACCACATGTGAGGTTTCACACTCCAACGTGAGTGATTGTATTTCTTCGATAGTTATGGTTTTCTTAAGTTTCTTGGTGAACGTGACCTCATCAACCTCGACAATAACACGCGCTCCATGTGATGTCTTACCGATCGGATTGCTGGCGATACACTTGTAATCACCGGAATCTGTATCGGGGTTGGCGTCCTTGATAATGAGCTCAATATTCTCACCATCGTACATTTGTTGTATACGTTGCGAGGGATAAAGTGGATTGTTATTGAAAAGCCATTGCACCTCAGGCACTGGATTACCGGTCACCTTAGCTGGCAAACGGATTGTGCCCTTTTGCGGCACAGATTGTTCCTCGAAACGTTCGACGAACAACGGTGGTTCGGCATTGCCGGAGGAAGGTTCTGTTTGGAGATTGGAGTACAGAAATTTTGTTTAGTAAATGGTAAAGTAAACTTTTATATTTATTGAAGGTTTAAGCTAAACATAAAACAATAAACAAAAATACTACCTTCAATAGTTAGGTTAGCCGTTGTTTCTACGCTGCCCAATGGATTCTCTGCCTTTACAGTATATTCACCACTTTCGGGCGCCTTCGGTGAGATCAAAGTCAAAGTATGTGTATCTTTGTCAGATTTAGTATTCTTTGTGATTGGTTTGCCATCTTTGTACCAGGTCACCTTAGGACGTGGATTGCCCACAATTTGTGTGGTTAAGACGACGCTCTCACCCTCACGCACAACAGTGTTACGTAGCGGTTCCAAAACTTGTGGTGGTTCTTTATCACCAGTGCGTACCTTCAAAACAATCGGCAGTCGTGATTCGCCTTCCCGATTGGTGGCAATCACCTCATAGGTACCTTCCTGATATTTCTTTACTTTCGTAATGTGTACAACACTACAATACATATGCATATCAGATTCGGTAACAACGCGTATATTTTTGGTTTCCTCAACATCGATTTCCTCGCCATTGAAGGTCCAAACAATATCAGGCTCGGGTACAGCCACCAAACGACATTCCAATATAACATTTGTATCTTCATCAACATATTGTGCTTTCGGTTTGCGTGAGAAGGTCGGTGGTATGCCTTCGAGTATATCGGCTAGTGAGGACTCACGTGACAGACTCTTACGCGATAAGCCCGTAGCATCGGAACCATGATCAGACAATGGTGTTTCAACAATCAGTTCCGTTGTGGATGATGTGAAACCGGCAGCATTTTTAGCCACACAAGTAAATTTACCAGCATCCTCTGGGAATACTTCGCGTATTATCAATGTAGCCACATTGTCATCATCATAGTACATTTGGAAGTCTTGGGAAGGCTTTATTATGGCAGTCTCACGGAACCAAGCGATTTGTGGACGCGGTATACCCTCAACTTTGCATTCAAATTGTACGGTATAACCATCAGGTGTTTGAATGGGTTGTAATTTTTCAATGAAACGTGGTGCCAAAGGTTTCTCTTCAGGTCCGGGACCTTCAAACATTGATGTGTTATAGAAGAAACAATAGAACAGAACACGTTGTGTTAGACATAAAGTGAACAAGACACATTCTTACCAAATTTTACAAAAACAATGAACGATATTCACGTACGTTAAGAATTAGGTACATTAATGGCTATACAGGGTGAGAAAAATTGATGTTTTCGAAATTAATAAATCTTTAATGCCAATTAGGTTTTATTTATTTGTATTGAATGCGGTTCGCTTAGGAGTTTGTTTATATTTTTATGCTGGTTTTACATATGTATATACTAGTTTTTGTCACCCTGTATGCCATATATTTTCAAACAATTATAGTCCTCTTTCCATTATAATATATGTAATAGGAGGAGCTTACGTTCAAACACTGGCAGCTTGTCGATTTTCTCGTGTAATTTCTTCTGTACATAATGTTGGTATTCGACTGGTTCCATAAGATATTGTGCAGGTACCCAGCCCTCCTCTTCGGTTATGTTCTTCTTCACATACCACCATTCTGAGCTGTGCCGTCCGATGACATAAACCTTTTCACCCTCGACCAAATTGATTGCCTCGTCGTTGTCGGCGATATAATTGCAAATGGAGTACATGGCATTCTCGTCATCGGTTTCTGAAAGGAAGGTACACTCGTTAGTTACCAAGGCTTCCAAGTTATACACCGATTCAAAAACTTACCTTCAATATTCATTTCGCGTGTGATATTTAATGAAGCGCCCTCTGTTGGTGGGAAAAAGTAAACAAGAAAAGTTAAAATTAATGCCAAATGGAGAAAAGATCCATCATTTTTGACAAGTGAAATGTTAATGGTGCAACAAATATTGATTATGAGTACATTGAGCATGGAGAGACATAGATGTATGCATTTAAAGCCATTACCTCACATTACTAACGCTGTTATCATATAAGCCTGCTAAATTAAATTTACTCATTTGAAGATAAAGAATAATATTAAATATTTATTGCCAAGCAGTTAAATGATCAAATGCGATGTATATACTATAATTCAGGTGCTATCATATATCTCTTATAATAAAAGGTTTCGTATTACTGACCTTCGTTGAAAATCTGTTGCACAACCTTTCGTTTCTTTTTGAATGTGAACGAGTCCTCATCGTACGTTACCGAATCGCTTTTCGGACGACGAATTCCAATCAAGAATTGCTCCTCTTCCACATCTTGTATCGAATATCTGGGTTTAGCTAATTTTGGTTTAATCGTGAAATCGAAATCGTCAGGTGGCAATTCTTCCACTTGATATTCTTCGGGTTCTTCCACATCGTACATGGTATCTTCAATACTACTATCATCGCGTATCTCTTCAATAATAGGGCCTTCATCATCATCATAATCTTCAAAGACCTTGACTTTAACCTCATCAGCCGCTTCAGAGTATGTCTTAGTTATCGGTTTCTTTAACTTAACTTTGCCGGACATTGAGATCTCTTCCTCAGC
Organism: Bactrocera neohumeralis; assembly: GCF_024586455.1. Taxonomy (NCBI): domain Eukaryota; kingdom Metazoa; phylum Arthropoda; class Insecta; order Diptera; family Tephritidae; genus Bactrocera; species Bactrocera neohumeralis. The sequence goes on from NC_065923.1 coordinate 25,643,924, forward strand.
ATATTGATCTAATGCAATATTGAATTCTTGATCGACATCTTCTTTAGTTTTTGTCGTTTTAGGACGGAATGTAACATTTTCGACATCGGTAAATTCGGGTATTTCTACACCCTTCTTGCGACGTCTCAATTTCTTAACCGTATATTCTTGTTCGTTTTCTTCGGTTATTTCCAATGGTTTTGGTTTTGGCCCTTTTTCGACGATAAATTCTTCGATATCTTCACCCTCTTCGTATTCCTCTTCCCGTTTGATAGAAAGTTCTGCACCAGCTTCGTCGAATACCATTGGTCGTGAAGGACGTTTCTTTAAAACTGTTGCTTCTTCTGCCACACCTTCGTTTATGCGCCTAGGTTTCTTCAAAGACAAACTAAATTCTTGTTCGTCATGTTCTTCAACGGTTGGTTCGAATGGTTTCTTCGGTTTTCTGCGCATAACGACAGCTTCCTCGACAATTTCTTCTTCCTCAATTTCAACTGGACGTTCTTCGATGACTTCTTTGGTTATTTTCAGTTCATCAGCCGCCTCTTCGACAACTGGCTTGGGCTTCTTCTTCTTTTTCAGCGCAACTGTTTCGTCCGTTGTTTCTTCTGTTGTTTTCTTTTGTTTAGGCAATTGGACGTCGACTGCGAACTCCTCAGTTTCAACTTGTTTAGGTTTCTTCGGCTTGAGCACAACGTCAACTTGCACATCATCTGGAATTTCTTCTGGCACAGGTTTCTTCAATTTCACTTCAACCTCTTCAGTTTCTTCTGTATGTTTTGGTTTTTTAGGCACAAATACCTCTTCGATCTCTTCTATTTCTTCAACAACAGGTTCGGGTACAACTTCTTCCTCAACTTGTACTGTAAACTCGGTTGCCGCTTCTTCCTTAGGTTTCTTTTGCTTCTTCTTTACAACCTTCAGTTCTTCCTCCACTTCTTCGACCTTCTTTTTAGGTTTCAATGTTACTTCCGCTTCAGGTTCTTCAACTACTTCCGGTTTAATTGGTTTCTTCTTTGGCAACACAACTTCCTCCTCGGCAATTTGTTCGGGTTGTGGTTCAGTTTCTTTAATTTTGAACTCATATTCTTTTGGCTTCTCTTCAGGTTTTTCTTCCTTAGGCACTATCACTTCTTCTATTTCTTCCACCTCTTCCACTTGTACTAGTTCTTGTGGTACTTCCTCTTCAATTGTAACCTTCAGTTCAGCCGCAGCTTCTTCTGGTTTTGGTTCTTTTTTCGGTTTCTTCTTAATTTTAATTTCCTCCTGAACCTCCTCAATTGGTTTCTTTGTTGTCAATTTAACCTCGGTCTCCGGTTCTTCTGTGACTTGAGGAGTTGGTTTCTTTTTCTTCGGAAGTGTTATTTGCTCCTCAGAAACTTCTTCTTTTGGTTTTTCAGATTCAGTAACCTTGAACTCATATTCCTTTGGTTTCGGTTCTTCTGGCTTCGGTTCTTCAGGTTTCGTTTGGATTTCTTCCGCTTCTTCAATTTCTTCAACCACTTCAGGAGCGGCAGGTACCTCTTCCACAACAGTCACCTTGAGCTCGGCCTGAGCTTCTTCAACTTTAGGTTCCTTTTTGGGTTTCTTCTTAATTTTGATTTCTTCCTGCACTTCCTCTGTTGGTTTGGTTGTTGTCAATGTAACCTCTGCTTCTGGTTCTTCGGTTACTAGAGGTGTGGGTTTCTTTTTCTTCGGAAGTGTTATTTGTTCCTCAGATACTTCTTCCTTTGGCTTTTCAGTTTCTGTTACCTTAAATTCGTATTCCTTTGGTTTCTCTTCCTCCGGTTTTTGTTGAATTTCTTCCACTTCCTCAATTTCTTCAACCACTTCAGGTGCAGCAGGTACCTCTTCCACAACAGTCACCTTGAGCTCGGCCTGAGCTTCCTCAACTTTAGGCTCCTTTTTGGGTTTCTTTTTAATTTTGATTTCTTCCTCCACTACCTCTATTGGTTTGGTTGTTGTCAATGTAACCTCTGCTTCTGGTTCTTCAGTTACTTGAGGTGTGGGTTTCTTTTTCTTCGGAAGTATTATTTGTTCCTCAGATACTTCTTCCTTTGGTTTTTCAGTTTCTGTTACCTTAAATTCATATTCCTTTGGTTTCTCTTCCTCCGGTTTTTGTTGAATTTCTTCCACTTCCTCAATTTCTTCAACCACTTCAGGTGCAGCAGGTACCTCTTCCACAACAGTCACCTTGAGCTCGGCCTGAGCTTCTTCAACTTTAGGTTCCTTTTTGGGTTTCTTCTTAATTTTGATTTCTTCCTGCACTTCCTCTGTTGGTTTCGTTGTTGTCAATGTAACCTTTGCCTCTGGTTCTTCAGTTACTTGAGCTGTGGGTTTCTTTTTCTTCGGAAGTGTTATTTGTTCTTCAGAAACTTCTTCCTTTGGTTTTTCAACCTTACTTTCCTTAATCTGAATTTCATATTCCTTTACTAATTCTTCTTCAATCACTTGAGGTGTGGGCTTAACTTCTTCTTCCTCCACAATTTGCTCTTCTACAGCAGGAACAGCTGGCACCTCTTCAATAACACTGACCTTAAGTTCAACTTCTGCCAATTCTTCTGTTGGCTTCTTCTTTGGTTTCTTTTTGATTTTAATTTCTTCTTGAACCTCTTTAACAGGTTCTACTGTTGTCAGCTTAACTTTAACTTCTGGCTCTTCTTGAACTTGTGGAACGGGCTTCTTCTTCTTCTGTGGAAGAGTAACCTCTTCTGCAGTAACTTCTTCCTTTGGTTTTTCAGCCTCACTTTCTGTTACCTTAAACTCATATTCCTTTGGCTTTTCTTCTTCAACAATTTCAGGTACAGGTTGTACTTCTTCCACTACTTCCACAACTTCTTCGATTTCTGGAACAACAGGTGTTTCTTCTACCACCGTTACCTTAAGTTCAGCTGCAACTTCTTCTTCGGCTGGCTTCTTCTTAGGTTTCTTTTTGATCTTAACCTCTTCTTGCACTTCTTCCACCGGTTTCGTTGTTGTCAATGTAACCTTTGCTTCTGGCTCTTCTGTAACTTTAGGCGTTGGTTTTTTCTTCTTTGGTATGGTAATTTGTTCTTCAATGGTTTCTTCTTTAGCTTCTGTTTCTGTAACTTGAACCTCAAATGCCTTCGGTTGTTCTTCTACTTGCTCTTCAATTTGGACTGGAGCGCTTATTTCTGGCTGTGCTTCTTCTTCAACAGGTTTTGGTACTTCTTCTACTACATCGACCTTGAGCTCTTCTTTAGTTTCCTTCGGTTTTTTAACCTTTTTCTTAACCACAGATACCTCTTTAGTTATTTCCTCTTTCGGAGTAGTTGTAATAACTTTTACCTCTTGTAATGGCGCTTCTTCGACTGTTTCCTCTTGTTCTTGTGGGATCTCGATTTCTTCAACTGGTGCTGGTTCAGGTTTTTCCGGCATAGACTCCTTAACACCAATAACATATTCTTTGGGCTTTTCTTCGGTCACAATTTTTTCAGGAACGGTAACTATCTCTTTCACTTTCTCCACAACTGGCGTGGGTTCTTCTGGAATTTCCTCGGTGACTTTTACTTTTAATTCAACTTCTTGCGTCTCTGCTGGCTTCTTTTTGGACTTTTTGGTCTTTATCTTAGCTTCCTCCACGACTTCTTCTACTGGTTTACTTTCTTTGATAACAAACTCAGCTTCAGGTTCTTCTCTTGGCTTCTCAGCGATTACTTTTTCCTTAACCGTGAATTCAGGCTGCGAAATTTCTTCTTCAACTTGAGATTCGACAATGCCAAATTGGTATTCTTTAGGCGCTTCCTCCTTAGCAGGCACTTCTGTGATAACTGTTACCTCTTCTATAGCTTGCTCCAAAATTTCTTCCTTTGGAATTTCCGTTTCAATAATCTTAATTTCATGAACGGCAGATGCTTCTTCTTTAGTCTTAGGTTTCTTTGGCTTCTTCTTTATTTCCACTTGTGTTTCAACTTCTTCCACAGGTTTTGGTTCGGTTAAAACTACGGAAGCTTCAAATTCTTCAGGAGCCTGTTTCTTTGGTTTCTTCTTGATTGAGAAGATTGCGCCATCTGGTTGATCATCTTCTTCAACTACTGGTGCAGCTACTTCTTCCACTATTCCAACTTCATATTCTTTGGGGGTATCTGCTACCTTCACCTTTTTAGGCTTTTTCTCTTTAACTTCAACTTCTTTAACTTCTTCTATGGGCTGTGGAATCTGAGCTTCTATATCTGTTGTAGTAATTTCGTATGTTGGGAAATCTTCTACAATTTCCTCCTCTACTGGTTTAGGTATTTCAATTTCCTCTTGTATTTCTTCAACCGGTTGCTCAGGCACTTCTTCAGCCTCTGTTTCAGTTATTTTAAATTTGTAGCTCTTTGGTTTCTTCTTTTTAATAACTTCTTCAACGACAACATCTTCAACCTTTTCTATTTCTGTTATTTCCTCCTTGACGTCCTCGATGAGAGGTACCTCTTCAACTTCAGTTACTTCCTCAGGTTTCTTAGCTGGCTTCTTCTTTTTCACAGTGACCTTCGCAACTGGTTCTTCAGGTATGTCAACTACTTCCTTAACTTCCACTACCGCTTCTTCAATAATTTCTTCTTCTGGCTGCTTAGGCTGAGTTGAAATTACTTCCTCCACTGCTGGAACTTCCTCTACTTTGGGTTCCGTAACCGTGTGCTCATATTCTTCCGGCTTTTGTGGTTTTGGCTTCTTCTTGCGTGTAACCACCCTTTCTTCAACCACTTCTTCTACAGTAACCTCCTTTTGATCGTAATCAATAACACGTACTTTATGCTCTTCTGGCACTTCCTCGGGCTCAATGACAGTGGTTGTAATTTTATACTCAACTGGTGTTTCTTCTATGATTTCTTCTGCAGGAACTTCTTCAACTACTTGTACTTCAGCCACTGGTACCTCTTTAGGTTTCTTCTTTTTAATCTTGATTTCAGCAGGTTTTTCTTCAGCTGGTTGCTCTGGTACAATTACTTGTTCCTCGGTAACTGAGATTTCAAATTGTTCCTCTGGTTTCTCCTCAACAGCTTCTTCCTCCTTTTGCTGTGGTTTCTTTGCTTTCGGCTTCTTTTTCTTCTCAATTTTTTCCTCAGCTTCGATTGTAGGCAGTTTTTCAACTTCCTCTTCGATAGGTACTACCTTAGCCTCCTCTTCGGTTGCTGGTACTACCTTTTCCTTTTTAACTGGTTTTAGTTTGACTTCTTCCTTTGTTTCTTCCGGTGTTTTGCTCTCTGGAATGCGGAATTTAACCTCCTCTTCAGGTGCCTCTTCTTGTTCTTTAGGCACCCCGGGCACGATTTGGGTTATATTTACTTCTGGCTCAGGTTTTGGTTTGGGTTTAGGCTTATGCTTTTGTTTGGGCTCCTTCTTGCTTGGTTTCGGTTCTTCAGGAAATTCGATGGGTTCTATTTCCTCCTTTTCGTATTCTGGATGTTCAAAGTCGGTTGGCTCAAATGGCTGCAATTCATAAGTGGGCTGTTTTGCAGTTTCTTCAACCACTGTAACTGTTGCCACTTCCTTCTTTTTGGTAACATCTTCTTCGACAACTTCAGCCTCTTTGGGTTTCTCAGGTGTCTTTTTCAATGTTACACTCTCAGGCTGTTCCTCAACAATGGGCTTCTTCTTACCTTTACCTATCTTTAGTTTAACTTCTTGTGGCTTTTCTTCTGGCTTTGGTGCCTTTTCAGGTTTCTGATAAGGTGTCGGTTCTTCTGCTTCCTCTTCACTGCTCACATATTTCTCATATGTCTCCAACTGTGGTCTTTCCAAATCATCTTTAATTGGCTTCAATTTCTTTACCTTACGTGGCTTGAACTTCAAAACCTCCTCAGCTTCCTCAATATTTCGCGTAAGCTCACCACTTTCCCGTGTCGCCCCGATTTCCGTTATTTTCGGTATCAATACTTCTGGCGGATATGTAACCACCTCCATACGACTCTTCAGCTTAAATTTAGGCAATTGCACGGTCTGTTCTTCGGCTACCTTTGGCTTGCGTTTAGTTGGCTTCAACTTAATAGATTGTGGCACCTCTGCTGCCTCCACAATAACCAATTTCGTTGGTTTCTGCTCTTCACGTATGATTTTCTGTGGCTCAATATTGGCAAATTCGGCCTTAACCTTTTCTGGCCTCTCAAACTCGAATTTCTCATATTTCTCAAGTTCGGTTTTTTCAATCTCCTGTTCCAATAGTTTTTGTATGATGAGATCATGCTCGTCGATTTTTTTCTTCGTAGTCTTCTTCTTCTTTCTAGGTTTCTCCGGCTCACCCACAGTGGGCACTTCTACTTCCTCCTCCTCTGGCTGCTCCTCTTCTATCACTTCAATCGGATGGGAATCCGCTACCTCGGGCACTTCTTCGATGATCCTCACCTGTAATGGACGTTCCTCTTCTTCTTCTTCTTCGATTATCGTTGGCTCCTGCTCCACAATGCTGAATTCGTAATCCTTATGTACCACTGTTTCTTCTCCTAATATATAAAACATATTATATGAGTACAAAGACGGAAATAAAACAATATTTTTGGAAAAAACGATTTTTTTGTTCTTTATCCTTGTGGATAGGCTTTTGACATATATACAGCAAAATATTACTAATGTATAGTATTGGATATTTTTTCATTTTTTAGCTAATGTATAACGAGGAAAACGAAGCTGGACGGACAAGAGAGGTACAAATGCAGTACAGAAATTCGAAAAGTGGCAATTAATTTAGGGAGGAAAAGTAGTATTGTTTTTGTTTTTTTTATAATACTTAAATTTTCAACCATTATAACAGTATTAATAAGATAAAAGAACACATAAGTCGGCTAAAAACTAATTTCTTAAAGACAAACACAATTTTTTTGTAAAGGTTTTGAGTTTTTTTAGGACAAAACGAAAATAAGCGGACGAACACTATAATAAATACGGGGAAAGAAAAAGTGCAGTTGACAGTTGGTGCAGTTGGCAGAAAAGTGTTACAAGTAGAGTCTGGTTATAATATAATTGGAAAGTGATAATTTATAGATAAAGAAGAAACATATTTAGAGGTTAAGGCATAAATGTATTAGATATGGCGCATAGCGTTTTAGAAAAATATAATTTCAAAATTTTATCCAAATTTCTGGTATTTTGGGTCTTTTATTTTTTATTAAATGGAATGTAATTTTAATTTAGGTCTTTTTGACTTTCTAATTTTTGTTTTTGTTTTGATTTTTTAGTCTATTTTGAATTTATGAATATTATGATTATAATATTTTTTTAGCCGAAATTAAATTTTTTTGTTTAAAATTTATTGTGTATATATTTTTAATTTTTTTCTGATTTTTATTATTTTTCAAAATTTAAATTTTTAAAATTTAAAAATTTTTTAATTTAGGTGTTTTGAATTTCTGAACCGTTTTTGATTTGTTAGTCTATCTTATTTATTAAAATATTTTTTTTTTATTTTTTATTTATCCGACAGTTAATTTTTTTGCCTTAAAATTCATTATGTTTGAATTATTTTCCGATATTTATAAGTTTTAAAATTTTTTTTTACTTTTCGAAGGTTTTATGATTTTTTTAGTTTTTTGTTATATATTTTATTTTAAAATAATATTATTTTATATCAATTTATTTTTTATTATACTTCATAATTTTAATTTAGGTTTTTTTGACTTTCTCAACCTTTTCTGACTATTAAATCTATTTTGGATTTATTACTATTATGTATTAAAATATTTTTATTTTCTGATATTTTCGGACTTTTTTGTTTAAAGTTTATTATGCATATATTTCTTAATTTCTTTCTGTTTTTAATATTTTTTCAAAAAATAGTTTTTATTTACTTTTTGAACTTTTCATGATTTGTTTAGTTTTTTGTTATTATTATTAAATATTTTTATATTTTTTTATTCGAAAGCTAATATTTTTTGTTGAAAATTTATTATACACTGATGTTTATATTTCCTTTTACAATTTATTCAAATATTTAAGCATTCAAAATAAAAATATTGTATTTTTAATTTTCTGACTTAAGGTTTTTTATGTGTTGTTTTTACTTCCTGCGTGAATTTTTTGGAATGTTATTTAAAAGTTCAAAAACAAAAAGTTACATTTTATGTAAATTTTGGTAGATTAAAATTTTTTTTTGAAATGTTTTTTTTTCTTTTGATACAATAATATTAAATTTTTATATTATCAATATATTTTTTAACCTAAAATGTAATATAATTTTGGAATGTTTATAGATATACGTGTGTTTACTTTATTATTAAAAGTTATTATATGTTATTTAATTATTAATATATTTTTATATTTTGTAAATTCTTGATGTTTTTTTGATGAATTTTTATAATTAGAACAAAAGAATAAAAAAAAAACATAATATGTCAGTTATAAAAAAAAACTAAAAATATTTTTCTGTTTTAGGCTTCATAAAAATTTATGTCAATACAAATTTTTCATTTATAAAATGATTTTAAAATTTAAATTAAAAAAATATATTTGTTTAGTATAATATTTATTAAACAATATATTTTTGTTTACTTATTTCTTCTTCTTTTTCGGTTTACTTATTTATTTTATTTATGTATATTAAAATATAAATATTTTTTTCTGATTTGTATTATTTTTCAAAATTAAAATTTTGAAAATTTAGAAATTTTTTAATTTAGGTTTTTTGAATTTCTGAACAGTTTTTGATTTGTTAGTCTACCTTATTTATGAATGTTATCTTTTAAATATTAAATAAATTCTATATAAAATATTTTTTTTTTACATTTATACGGTATATTTATAGCTTTATATTTTGTATTTGATTAATAAATATCTCTAAAATTAAATCGTGATTATTTTTCAAATTTATTCTATAAAATTTTTACTCTGAAAAAAACATTATTTTGAAATATTAATTATTATTTTTTTTTGTCCCAAATTTTTATTAAATTATTAAATATTCTCGGAAAAAATAGTTGAAAACATTTTGTGATAATTTATTTTTATTTTTAAAAGTTGTTTAATTATTTCTATTTCTATTTCAAAAATTTCAAATATATTATTTTGAATGCAAAAATATTTGATCAAATTGTAAAAAGAAATATAATTAATTTTAAACAAAAAAAAAAAAATATTAGCACTCGAATAAAACAAAATATAAAAACATTTTAATAATAATAACAAAAAAATTAGAAATTTCGAAAAGTGAACAAAAAATATTTTTTGTCAAAAAGTATAAATACAAAATTTTATGTAAATTTTATTGTTTTCTTATAATTCTGTATTAAAAATAAAATTTTTCCTAAATAATTATAAAAAGATTGAGAAGTTATCAAAACATATCTTTTTTTTAATTTTGAATAAAAAATTATATTCAAATTTTATTTTTTTCTTCTTATATTGTATCAAAAATTTAATTTTTCCTAAATATTATAATTAATGAAAAATAAAAATTAATATTTTTAATATTATTGTATTTGTAAAATTTTATTTAATAATTTTATTTTCAAGTAATTTCCTTGATGCTTATTTATATTTTTTTATAAGTGCTTACATTTTATTTCAAATTAAATTATTTTGAGTTTGCTTTTTAAGTTTTTTATTCATTTATTTAGTTTTATATAATTTATTTTATTATTATTTAATTGTAGTTTTTTTATTTTTTATTGTTTCCGTTATTCATTTTTTTTATTAAATTTTAAAATAAATTGCTTAAAAGTTTTTTATATTAAATTATTTATATATTTTAACTAATTTATTTTTTATTTCAAATTAATTTAAACTTTATTAATTTGTTTTAGTTTTTTATAATTTATTTTAGTGTCTATATTGTTATATTAATTACTTATTATAACTCAAATAAAATTATTAAATTAAGAATGTGAAAAAATATTTAAAATTTTCGAATTAGTGCTCAATAACATACTATAGAGCTTCAAGCATTTATGCCTTAGCCCAGAAAATTTTTAATACATACATACATTTTGCTTAAAAATAAATTTTATGTTTTTTATTTGCCTAAAAATAGTGTGTTATGTTTATTTGTGTTGTAGGTAAAATGTTTAGTATTCAACATGTAATATATGGGAACTCAGTAGCAGAGAGAAAGGGGGGAATAGTAGGCACAGCAGATAGTTTAAAAATATAAAAGGCTCTTTGCTTTATGCAGAGGGGTTTTATGCGTTTTTGTCGCAACAAATAGAAGGTACGAGTACATAAGTAGAAAGTAAATATGTGTAACGAAGGTTTTGAGCATGGCAACACTTGCTGTGGCGGCAGCAACAAAAGTCGCAAATGCACTTACTTGTATCTTCAGTGATTTTTTGTTCTTTTGGCTTATGTTTTATTGTTTTTGGTTTTGTATCAGTGGTATCCGATGTTGTGGTTGTTGGTTCTGTGTCCTCTAACTGTGTTTCTTGTGGCTTTTCTTGTTGTTGTTTTGGCTGTTTACGTGTTTTGGGTTTAGTAGTTTCTTCGACTACGGTAACTACCTCGTCTGTTGTGTCTGTAAGTGGTGTTTCCTCGACTTGTGTAGTCTCAGTGGTTGTGGGTTTTTCAAAAGGTTTCTTTGATTTTTTAGGTTTTTCTGGTTTTTCAATGTCTTCGAGTGTTTCTGGTTTTTCTACTACTTCAGTGTCTTGTGGTTTAGTGGTTTCTTTCTTTTCTTTTGGTTTCTTTACTATTGACAGATCTGGTTTTTCGTATTGCTCAAGTTCTACTTTCGGTATTTCTTCTTCAATCAATTTCTGCACATATTCATCTAGTTCATCCTTTTTAATTTTCTTGATTGTCTTTTTAGGTTTCTTTGGTTTTTGTTCTATGGTTTGTACAGTTTGTTCTGGTTGTTCTTCTTCGAGTATTGTGGGCGCTGTTTCTGGCTCTTCACTTATAATGACAATAGCTTCGGGACTACTATCATCTTGTACAGTTATTATGTTTATTGTGGCATCTTTTTTGCCTTTTTCTTTCTTTTTGAGTACACGTTTGGTGGTGACTTGTTGAATTGGTTCTCCTTTCTGATCTGTTATCTCTTCGACTTTAATTTCAGCTGGTGTTTCCTCTGTAACAACAATGGGCTCTTCTGTTTCTATGACCTTAATTTGTGCTTTTGGTACGTCGATATCGTCCGTTGGCTGTTCTACAATACGTACTTCGGCTAGTGGTTGTTCTTCAACGCTTTGTTGTGGTTTCTTATGTTTAGGCTTTTTCTTCGCCTCTGGTTTCGTAGTTGGTTGTGGTGTTTCTTCTTCCACTGTGATATCGGCGATTTCTTCGCTTTCCTTTTTAATCTTTGGTGTAGTTTCAAATTCGATTTTTTCATACTTTTCCAATTCTGTTTTGGGTATTTCTTCCTCAATCAATTTTTGTATGTAATCATGCAAATCATCCTTTTTGACCTTCTTCACTTTCTTTTTCTGTGCTTTAGGTTTAGTGGTTTCTTCTTCCTTGACTGGTTGTGTTTCAATGATGGTTACCTCTGCCTCTGGTTGGTCAGCGGTTTGTATTTCTATTATTTCGATTACATCTTCTCTTGGTCCCTGTTGACGCTTTAATTTTCGTTTGGTTACTACTTGTTTTTGCACATCACCTTTGTCATCGACAATTTCTTTAACTTCCGTTTTAGTTTCGATTTCTTCTACATGTACTGGTTCTTCAAGAATATCTTCAGGTTTAACCTCTTCTTCAACTTGTACCTTCGGCTTAGTGTGCTTCTTTTTCTTTGATTTTGTTTGTTCTTCTGTTACTGTCACTTCGAAATCTTCTACCTCTGTAATTGGTAGATCATTAACTTCTTCCACAGTGTCTGCAACATCAACACTGTCTACAGGTGTTTCTTCAGGTTTGTCCTCTTCAATGACTTTAACCTTATGTTTGACAGTTTTCTTTTTCTTTGGTTTTTCTTGTTTTTCAGTTGGTGATACTTCGAAGTCTTCAGTTTCGGACGTTGGTTGTTCTTCCACAATGATTACTTCCTCCGATGGTATTTCCTCAACTGGTTTAGGTACTGCTTCATCGACAGTAACTATATCCGAAGGTTTATCCTCAGGTTTCTCCTCTTCGACCACTTTAACTTTTTGTTTACTTGGTTTCTTTTTCTTTGGTTTTTCTTGTTTTTCAGTTGGTGATACTTCGAAGTCTTCAACTTCGGACGTTGGTTGTTCTTCCACAATGTTTACTTCCTCTGATGGTATTTCCTCAACTGGTTTAGGTACAAATTTATCGACTGTAACTATATCGGAAGGTTTATCCTCAGGTTTCTCCTCTTCAACCACTTTAACTTTTTGTTTACTTGGTTTCTTTTTCTTTGGTTTTTCTTGTTTTTCAGTTGGTGATACTTCGTAGACTTCTGTTTCGGATGTTGGTTGTTCTTCCACAATGTTAACTTCCTCTGCTGGTATTTCCTCAACTGGTTTAGGTACTACTTCATCGACTGTAACTATTTCAGAAGGTATATCCTCAGGTTTGTCTTCTTCAACGACTTTAACTTTTTGTTTAGTTGGTTTCTTTTTCTTTGATTTTATTTGTTCCTCCTTTACAGTTACTTCGAAGTCTTTGGTTTCGTCCACAGGTTGTTCTTCGGTAATTGTTATTTTTTCAACGGTAGTTTCCTCATTCACATCCTCAGGCTGTGTATCTTGAACAGAAATTTTTTCAGAAGGTACGGTCTCGGGCTTATCTTCCTCAACAACTTTAACCTTTTCTTTAGTCGGCTTCTTTTTCTTAGATTTAGTTGGTTTTTCAGTGGATTTTATTTCGAACTCTTCACTATCAGAAGCAGGTTGATCCTCAACAATCGTTATAACCTCTGACGGTACATCCTCAATCTTATCCTCTTCAACATATTTAACCTTTTCTTTGGTAGGTTTCTTTTTCTTAGGTTTCTTATGCTCTTCCGTGGCTGTTACTTCAAAGTCTTCAGTTTCGGATGCAGGTTGTTCTTCCGTAATTTTTATCTCTTCTGATGGAGTTTCCTCACTGACGTCTTTTGGTACCATTTCTTGAACTGCAATTGATTCAGACGGCACTTCGTCGGGCTTGTCCTGCTCAACAACTTTAATTTTCTGTTTAATCGGTTTCTTTTTCTTTATTGGTGTTTGTTCTTCCGTCACTGTTACTGAGAAGTCTTTAGTTTCAGGTACTGGTTGTTCTTCTGTTATATTTATTTCTTCATCCTGTGGAGTTTCCTCAATGATATCTTTTGGTACCGTGTCTAGCACAGTAACTGTATCAGAAGGTGTGTCTGCAATTTCATCCTCCTCAATTATCTTAACTTTTTGTTTGGTTGGCTTTTTCTTCTTTGGCTTAGATTCTTCTTCTGTTGTTGTTACCGTATATTCTTGTTCCTCAGGAGAGGTCTTATCAGCTTCAACAATTTTTATATTATCAGATGAATCCGGTATGGTTTCGATATTTTCAACTTCACTTTCTTTAACAGTTACTTCAGCTAGTTTCTCCTCTTCAGATTTTCCTTCGTCCGTTATTTTTACTTTCGATTTAGTGGGTTTCTTTTTCTTTGGTTTAGCCTCCTCTTCAACTGTTATGATCTCATATTCAGTTACATCGGGCTGAACTGGTTCTTCCTCTACAACCATTGTAGTGAATTCATGTACATTCTCCTCTTCTTTAACACCTTCATCCACAGTTTGTTTTATCTTATGCTTTGGTTTTTTCTCTGGTTTTCTTGGAGTATCTTCAATTTCGTCGTGTTTGTATTCCTCGAATATTTCTGCTGGAATTTCATCCACAACTTTGGCAATATACTCGGGCACATCTTTAGTCTTTAATTTCTTAGTTTTCTTTTGTTTAACTTGTACCTCTTGTGGTGTGTCCTTATCCTTGCTGGGCGTTGTGGCTATGACAGTGATTTCAGCTTCATCACTGCTCTTATCGTGTACTTCAATAATGTCTAATACTACTTCTTCCTTCCCCTTTGTATGCTTAACTTTTTTCTTTTTAACAATTTTTTCTTTGACCTCGCCACTTTCGTCGGTCGTCTTTTCCTTTTCGACAGTTTCCTCGATGATTTCTATTTTGTATTCTTCATCGATATCTTCCTGTGGTGTAGTTTCGGTAACAGAGACAGGTAATTTCTTGCTCTTCTTTGGTTTTTTAGGAATATCCTCTTCAATTAGCGTTACAGACATTTCCTCGTTTGATTGCGGCGAGGAGACATCCTCTTCCTTAACTACTACATCTTTGGATGGTTTCTTTCTTGGTTTCTTCGCCTTCACCTCTTCGACATCCGTAACGTCGATTTCAAAGGATTCAAGTTGCTCCTTTGAAGGTTCTTCTTCTTTTACAGTACTTTCTTCTCGGGCTTCTTCTTCTTTTTCAATTTTATTGGTTCCTCCAAGTCGACTCTCTCATATTTCTCCAATTCAGTTTTTGGTATATCTTCTTCAATTAGTTTATAGATATACTCCATAAGATCATCTTTTTTAACTGTCTTTGTTTTCTTTGGCTTCTTAACTTGAGGTTTGTCTTCCTCCTTTGCATCGGGTTCTGTTTCTACCTCTTGCACTATTACGGTAACCTCAGAAAGTGGTGAGTTGTCTAATTGTGTCTCAATTATTTCTATTATTTCCTCTTTCGGACCAACGGTTTTCTTTATCTTACGTTTCTTCGTTGTCTGTTTTACTTTTTCACCACCTTCATCGACAATTTCCTGTACATCTTCTGTAGTTTCAATTTCTTCTACAACAATATTATAATCGTCCACGGGTTGTATTTCTTCTGGCTGAGTTTCGGTTACTTGCTCCTCACGTGCAATAATTTCGGGGGCTTCTTCAAACGATGAGACGCGTACCATAAAATCAGTTGATTCTTCATCCGGTTTTTGTGCATCTGATTTCTGTTTCTTGATTTTCTTGGTAGTCTTTTTGATGGGCTTTTCAGACACTATCGACTCGGTAACACCAATCAGGTATTCGTCCGTCGCTTTATCAACTGTTTCGGTGAGTTCCTCTACCAAAGCAATTTGATCCTCAGGTACATCCTCAACTGACTGTACATCTTCTTCTGTGACTTTGACTTTATGCTTTTTGGGTTTAGGAATGCGTTTCTTGATGTCATCCGTTGGTGCTTCGATAATTTCTTCCTCATTTTCGGACACTATTTCACGTTCTACGAATTCATCGATGACATTCACTAAATAGTTCTGTATGTCTTCCTTTGGTACATGTTTTGGTTTCTTTACTATCTTTTTAATTGGCTTAGCTGGTTTTTCCTCATCAACAGTTACAGGAGTTTCGTCTATTTGCACAATTGTTATTTCGGCTATAGGTTGATCTGATCCTTCACTTATTTCCGATATTTCGAATACAAACTCTTTAGGTCCTTGCTTACGTTTGACTTTACGCTTGGTAACTGTTTTTTCTTTGACTTCACCAGTTTCATCGGTCTCCTTGACCGTTGCAACGGTTTGTTCAATTTCTTCCAAAGTAACAGGAGCTTCTTCAATTACTGTAGTTTTGAGTTTCTTTGGTTTTTTAACTTTAGTGGGACGTTCTTCAATTATTTCGTCATCGAATTTCATTGGCTCAACTTGTTCATCAGTCACACCAATTCTGTAATCTTGATAATCTTGTGGTGCTGGTTGCTCGTCTTCGACCACCACCTCTGCGATTGGTTCTTCAATTTCTTCCTCCTTTTCGCTGGGTATTTCTTCTAGGTCGAATTCATGTATTGTAACAGCTGCTCCATCCACGACTTCAACTGTTTTCTTGTGATGTTTAGTTTTCTTTTTAGGTTTCTTTGGTGTTTTACCAAATTCGATTGGTGTAAATTCTTCCAATTCCGTTTTCGTTATTTCCTGTTCTATTAACTGCTGCAAGTATTCGTCGAAATTGTCTTTTGGCGATTTTTTCTTTTTCATCTTCTTAGTAACTTTAGTTTGTTCCACTGCAGATTCGGTTAAATCGGTTGGTGTGACTTCTGTTGTTGAGACGGTAATCTCAACTTCGTCGGGTTTATTTTCTTCAAATGTTTCCACTACTTCTATGACATACTCTTTGGGACCTTCCTTCTTTTTGAGGCGGCGTTTTGTCGTTGTCTGTTTCGTAATCTCTCCCTGTTCGTCAACGATTTCTGTGGTCGTAACTTCAGGCAGCGATTCTTCAATTCTTACTACATATTCTTCGATTTTTTGCACTTCTTTCGGTTTGACACGTTTCACTTTCTTTATTTTCCTTAGATCCTTTTCTTGCACATCGATGACATAGTCATCTATGATAGGAGTTTCCTTAATGTCGATTTCCTCTTCAGATTGTATTTCTACCTTTTGTGGTAATTCTTCTTGAGTTCCTGGTTGTGTCTCCGTAATTTTGTATTGTTTTGGCTTCTTCGGTTTCTTCTTTTTCTCTTCGACACCTTCTTTAATAGGAGAAATATCGTCAGTTATTGGTTTTTCCGTTTCATCGGCGGTCTCCTCTACTACAGTAGTTCTGAAGAAGACATCTTCATCTACCGGTTTTTCAACTTGTTCCGGAATTTCTTCATATTCTTTAGGCTGCACTGCAAATTCTTCTGGCATTTCTTCTACAACCTTCATGACGTAATCCTTAAGTTCTTCCTTTTTGACTTTCTTAGACGTTTTCTTAGGCGCACGTTTTGGTGTTTCTGGCTGTGGTGTTGCTGTTTTCTCCACATCTTCTGTTGTTATTACAGTTACTTCGGCTTCAGGTTCATCCTTGGCCTGAGTTTCAATAACTTCTACAGTGTAGATCTTGCCCCCCTTCTTCTTCTTAAATTTACGTTTTGTGACCGTTTCTTCTTTAATTTCACCACTTGGTTCTTCTTTTGTGACGACCTCAACATTTTCAGAGATTTCTACAATGCTTACCACATCATCTGTAGTCTTTTCTGGCACTGTCGGAAGTTCTTCTGTCGTTATGACTTCTTCCACCACATCCTCTTTTTCTGTTTTGCTGGGCATAGTGTCTTTAACTTCAACTGAAAATTCAGCCGCTGGCACCTCTGGCGTTTCTTCTGTCGGCTGTTCCTCCAAAGGCACTATTTTCTTCTTCGGTTTTTTCTGTTTTGGTGCTTCCTTTGGTGCGGACTCTACAACGTCAACTTCCAATGTGTCCGGTATTTCAAGCACCGCTTTTTGTGCCACCTTCTTTGTTTTCTTTGCCTTTTTAGGTTTGCCGTCCACATCGATTTTCTCATACTTTTCGAGTTCGGTTTTGGTAATTTCGGCGTTGATTAGTTTTTGTATGTATTCATCCAGTTCATCCTTTTTCAGTTTCTTCGATTTTTTCTTTTTCGGTTTTTCTTGTGTTGAATCCGTTGACGGCGCTTCTTCGGTATCTACAACAAGCACTTCGTAAACAGTTTCCTTTGAATCAGGCGTTGTTTCCGTGGTTTCGACAATTTCGATCACTTGTTCCTCGTCGCCCTTCTTATGTAGTAGCTTGCGCTTTTTGCGTATTTCTGTTTTAATTTTGCCATCATCCTTTACAATAGTTTCCTCAATGAATTCTGGCTGTAGTTCTTGTATTTTAATCTCGTAGAAGTCCACCGTATTGAAATCATAAATCTTATCTTCTGGCGCTTCCGTCAAATCGGCGATGAAGTCATCGAGCTCATCCTCCTTCATTAATTTGACACGTTTCTTTTTCAATGTTTTAGGTTTCACGCGCTTCTCAGTGGATTCACTGATATCTGTTGTCGTTACCGTAACTTCATATGTTGGCTGATCTTCTATATTCGCCGCTGGTATTTCAATGATTTCTATTATGTTTTCCTCAGCAGGAGTTTCTTGTTTAATTTTACGTATCTTCTTTATACGTTTCTTAACCACTACCGGCGCTTCTGGTGCCTCCGGCTGTTCAACGTCCTCTGGCGCGAATTCGAGTATTTCAATTTTATGGTATGGCTTCAGCTTAATACCTTCTTCCTCAACATCAGGTTTATCACCTTGGGGTTTCCGCAATTTCAATTCGGGTTGTGTAGTACCTTCTGTTTCTTTTGGTTGTTGTGGTTTGATAGGATATTGTATTGTCTCTGGTTGCGGTGTTGTCTTCTTCTTGCGTTTGTATCTAGGTTTATCTTGTGCTTGATCAGTTTCCGGTTGTGATGTATCCGTTCCCTCTGAAATCAGTTCTTCATCAGATTCCATTTCATCAAAATCTTGTGGTTCGAATTGTATGGAAGTATCACCAACACCCGGTTTACGACCTCTCTTCTTCCGTTTTGGTTTCTCTTCGGTTGGCTTTTCGGGTGTTTCTTCAATAATACCTTCGATAACATCCTTTGATATTGGTTTCAAAGTAATCTGCTCAATATCATCCGCACTCTCGGGCACTTTTCCTTTGCCTATTTTTAGCTTCTTCGGCTCGGCAGCAGTTTGTTCCTTTGACACCTTCTTTGGTCGTTTATATTTCTCCACCTTTTCAGGTTGTTTTTCCTCTTCCACTTTCGTGTCCTCATATGTTTCGAGATCCAATGTTTCCAATTCCTTTTCAGGTCTCTCGCTGTGTTTTACTTTAACGCGTCGCTTTTTAATAACACTCATTGCTTCTTCCATAGTTCGCGATAATTCACCGCAGCCGCGTATTGGCTCCAACTCGGTTATAGTAGGCTTAAAGCAATATGGTGCAAATGGTATGAAATTAATCCAGCTTTTCAATTTGAAATTCCTAAAAGCTGCTGTTTCCTTCTTCGGCTTCTCTTCTTTAGGTTTCTGTTTCGGTTTCTTTAATTTCAACATTTGCGGAAATTCCGCTACCGATGTAATTTCAAGTCTCTCCGATTTTTTCACCTCAACACTTTCGATTTTCATTGGCACCAATTTGATGGGTTTCGGCGCTGGCGTTGTATCGCTACGCGCCTTCTGTGGCTGCTCCAATTCCGTACGTTTATATTCTTGTAGCACAGTTTTAGGTATTTCTTGTTCTATTAAGAATTGTATATATTCATCTAGGTCATCCTTTTTCACCACCTTCTTCGGCTTACGTTTTTTCTTAATTGATGGCTTTTCATCGACCTTTGCCTGCGGTGTATCAACCAACTCTTCAACGATTTTAACTTGTTGGACTGTCGGTTGTATATCTTCCGGTTGCTCATCATCCTCCGAATGTACAACCACTGTACTCTCTTCTTCCTTACCTTCTTCTTGTTTAGTAACCACTTCAATAACCTGTTCACGACCGTCGATCTTCTTTTTAATCTTACGCCTTTTAACCACTGTTATTTTGGGTTCAACCACAATCTTTTCTTTTTCTTCGTCTTCGACCACAACCACTTCAACCGGTCGTTCCACTTCGTAGACCTCTTCAGGCATATACTCTATAATCACTTCTTCGGGTGCTTCGTCGATATTTTCAAATGGTTTATGTGTAGTTTTCTGTTGTTTCTTAATTTTATGTTTCGTTTTCTTATCTGTATCTGGTGTTTGTGTAATGTCTTCAAGGACATCATCTGGTTCTGTTATTGTGTACTCTTTGCTATCTTGGTCTATACAAGAGAAAATTTGGGTCTACGTTAGCTCTAAACAGTATCGGTAGCACTCATCTCTTCTTCATTCTCTATCAACTAAGTAACTGTATATTTTCTATAACCTACTTAAATCTAATTAGACATGTTGTGCAGTCACATTCAAATAAATATTATTTAATGTGCAACACAAACTGCATGAAATTTAAATACAAAGAAATACGCGAAGACATTACTAGTCTTTTCATTTGTGGTTATGTTTTGTTTCTGCTTTAACTTTTCAAAAGCGCTCTTACGCAATAATACTTATTTCGAAATACTGATATGTCAATATGTAAAAAAAAATGTTATGAAATAAAAGAATATCTACAATGTTGAAACCACAAAAATGCCAACTTATAAAATTTATTTTCAGTGTATAGTTTAAATTGTTTGTAAATATGTGTAGAGAGGTACGTATGTAGTTTAATAATAGTATGTATAATAATTCACCTGTGTATCCGTCGACTTCTACAATTTCAACATTCTTTAAGGCAGTCTGATCATCATATATAACTGGCTCGGTATCGCTAAGAACTTCTTCGATGACGATGCCTTCCTCCTCAGTTATTTTCTTACTTTCTGTTTCAATAACTGTTTCGCCGTCTTCATTTTGTACCGATTTGAATGTAGTAACGAAAACTGGTTTTTCCGTAGTTAAGTGTTCGGGTGTGGGTTTTTCCTCTAATAAAGGTTTGTATATTGATGAAATGTTAATATATATATATATATATATTTATGTTGTTCGTTTTTTTAGTTATATAAGTAAAAGTTTGCAACTGCCATTAAAAATGTTAGTTTATAAAATAATCGAGCTCATGGTATACAAATATATTAAGTGATAGTGTAGTGCTGTAGTGTTGCATTGTGTAATCATCTTACCCTTGGTTTTGTGTAGTGTTTTGGTTTTCTTTTGTTTCGGTGTCTTTTCTTTTGGTGTCTTTTCATCGTCTAATTGGCTAATATCGATTATATCCGCAATGCTATCTGGTTTTTGGCCGTCTTTCGGAATAATTTTGGTTTTAATTACACGCACCTTTCTTGACAATAGTTTTTTGTTCTGGCATTTCTCTAACTTCCTCTGGTACTCCCACAACAGGTGTTTCTTCAACTGTGACTGTGGTTTCTGGTTGTTTGTCATCTTCTTCAACAGTTTCGATCTTTGTGACTTCTTGTTTGCCACCCTTGACCTTCTTGATTACACGTGTGCGTATCTTCTTCTTCTTTGGTTTACCGTCTTCGGAGATGGTTTCAACCACACGCACCTCTTCCGGCATTTCTCTAACTTCCTCAGGTACTTCTTCAACAGGCGTTTCTTCAACTGTGACTGTGGTTTCTGGTTGTTTATCATCTTCTTCAACGGTTTCGATCTTTGTGACTTCTTGCTTATCACCCTTGACCTTCTTGATTACTCGTGTCCGTATCTTCTTCTTCTTCGGTTTACCGTCTTCGGAGATGGTTTCGACCACACGCACCTCTTCCGGCATTTCTCTAACTTCCTCAGGTACTTCTTCAACAGGCGTTTCTTCAACTGTGACTGTGGTTTCTGGTTGTTTGTCATCTTCTTCAACAGTTTCGATCTTTGTGACTTCTTGTTTGCCACCCTTGACCTTCTTGATTACGCGTGTGCGTATCTTCTTCTTCTTTGGTTTACCGTCTTCGGAGATCGTCTCAACCACACGCACCTCTTCGGGCATTTCTCTAACTTCCTCAGGTGCTTCTTCAACAGGTGTTTCTTCAACTGTGACTGTGGTTTCTGGTTGTTTGTCATCTTCTTCAACAGTTTCGATCTTTGTGACTTCTTGTTTGCCACCCTTGACCTTCTTGATTACTCGTGTGCGTATCTTCTTCTTCTTTGGTTTACCGTCTTCGGAGATGGTCTCAACCACACGCACCTCTTCGGGCATTTCTTTATTTCTCTAACTTCCTCAGGTGCTTCTTCAACAGGTGTTTCTTCAACTGTGACTGTGGTTTCTGGTTGTTTGTCATCTTCTTCAACAGTTTCGATCTTTGTGACTTCTTGTTTGCCACCCTTGACCTTCTTGATTACTCGTGTGCGTATCTTCTTCTTCTTTGGTTTACCGTCTTCGGAGATGGTCTCAACCACACGCACCTCTTCGGGCATTTCTCTAACTTCCTCAGGTGCTTCTTCAACAGGTGTTTCTTCAACTGTGACTGTGGTTTCTGGTTGTTTGTCATCTTCTTCAACAGTTTCGATCTTTGTGACTTCTTGTTTGCCACCCTTGACCTTTTTGATTACGCGTGTGCGTATCTTCTTCTTCTTTGGTTTACCGTCTTCGGAGATGGTCTCAACCACACGCACCTCTTCGGGCATTTCTCTAACTTCCTCAGGTGCTTCTTCAACAGGTGTTTCTTCAACTGTGACTGTGGTTTCTGGTTGTT